>NC_069500.1:701156620-701316620 GCF_027579735.1 Bombina bombina | reverse complement strand
TGGAGATCAAAATTGGTATTTAGGCCCCTGGGTATCAAAGTCTCCAGCGTAAAGATCCATTTGGATTCCTTCTGGAGGAGGATCTTGGCCCTATATTGCCACCCCTCACTGGTGCTGGAACATGATCAATAATCATGTACCTCAAATCAGAGACACTGTGATTATGAGATAAAAAATGCCGTGCCACCGGCTGTTCAGAGCTACCAGTGCGGAGAGCAGTACCTATGGCCAACCTGTGGTTGGCCACGCGTACCCGTAGGTCATCCTGGGTCTTACCCACATAAAACGACCCACGGGGCAATGGATCATGTATACTATATGCGTAGTGGTACATGTGACCCTGTAGTTAATGTCAAACCGTTTATTTCTCCAGGAAAAATTTCCCCTGGGACAACCCATTACAGGTCACACAACCACTACACCTGTAGCACCCATTTTTCTCTGAGCCCAACCAAGTTCTGCTAGTATAGCTGTGTTTGTTATCAGTGCGTAGTAGCTGATCACATAGAGATCTGCCTCTCCTATAACCAACCATAGGGCTCTCAAATTCTTTGAAAGGTAAAGATGTATCAGATCTTATAGTGTCCCAATTTTTCTTAAGGATACCAGGTAGTTCCATTTTATCTGGTGTAAACGCTGTAGAGAATATTAATCTCCTGCTAGCGGAATCATGATTCTTCTTTACAAGTGCCTGTTCTTGTGTCAAGGAAAGGGCCTCATCCAGTGGCCCACGTAGGAGTTTATCACCATATACCCTCTCTTTAAACTTGAGGTACATTTCATCCAATTGTTCAATCTTCCTGATTGGATCACTATTATTCCTAACCACCCTTTTTAATTGAGACTTAGGCAAAGCCCTTTTCAAACTAGGGTGATGGCAACTTGTGGCTTCCAACAATGAGTTGCGGTCAGTGTCTTTGTGAAATAGTGTAGTGGTTAGTCTATTATCTACTTTGATGAGTCTTAAATCCAAAAAGTCAATAGTGGTGTTGTCACAGTTAATCTTGAACTTCAAATTCTTTTTCTGCTGATTTAATGACTGCAACCATTCTCCAAGGTCATGTCTTGATCCACCCCAGATTAATATAAGATCATCTATGTACCTTTTAAATACCTTCACCCTTGGATCCTAAAATGCCAACGTAGCCTCTTCTTCAAAGCATGCCATATACAAGTTGGCATATGATGGGTCCACATTTGAGCCCATCGCTGTTCCGGCAACTTGGAGATAATAACTGTTCTCAAATTTAAAGTAATTGTACTTAAGACAATACTCAGTAAGATCAAGGATAACATCGATAGGTGGACCAACATATGGATACTGAAGCAATTTCCTCCTAATAGCCGCCAATCCCTCGCTATGAGGGATGACGGTATGAGTCCAATATAAATGATGGCATATTATATACCAAAGGTTGGAACAGGGTGTCCAAATAGGTGGCGATTGGCTGTAGTATAGAACCGTTAGATGAAACTATAGGTCGCCCTGGTGGGTGCTTCTGATCCTTGTGCACCTTAGGAAGTGTATAAATTATCAGTGTAATAGGGAACTCAACCATCATATACTCCCCAAGACTTTTAGAGAGAAAATTCAATTCCACGGCTGTCTTAAAATAATTATCCACTTGTTTCTTGAACTCTTTAGTGGGGTCTCCATCTAATTTGCGGTATGTTTGAGTATCACCCAATTGGGACAAGAATTCTTTCCTATCTGCTTCGCGGATAACCAATTGATGATTTTCTTTCAGATTTTTCAATGCCATTCTCTCTTGTTTTTTTAAATTGTTTCTCTGCACATTGTAGTTGACATGTATACTGGTAGTGACTTGTTGTTCAACCACTCTGGAAAAAGTATGAATGCTGGGATTACTGCTTTTAGGATCAAACTGTCCTTTCTTCCTTAAGCCCACTCCAGCATTTTCACTAGATCCAAAATATTCCTCCAATGCCAGTTGTCTCCTAAACTTTGGAGCATATGGGGTTGGGGATTATGGAGTTAGGTAATAACAGACACTTCTCCTGTATATATATCACAATTAGTGTACCTTTTGGTTAATATATTGTAATGTTAGTTTACACTTACAGGGATCAGTATCTGATGTGGATTCTAAGCGAACAGAGCAAAACAACTAGATAAACTAATTGTATAGGGAATACAATAGAGTTTGTAGCAAAGAATTCCACAAAGTTAGTCAATGTTAACTCCAAGAAAAATAATTGGTTAGAAATTACTCTTATTTTTTAAAAAGTTCCATATCATTCATACCTTAGGTCTTTATAAATTAAACTAGGAACATACATTCACACAGTAGCAGAGAAAAATGTTAAAAACACTTGAACCCAGTTAGTAAGTAAATACTGGTTAGCTCAATTTTCAAAAGTACTAATATGCATGGACCCACCGTTAAATTAATCTAGAGTAAGCTAAGCCCTTAATTACTGTATATTAATCTTGGTTCCCACCTATACTAGTTGCTAATATTTAAAAGTAATTAAGCCCTCGGATTGTAAGGGCTTAGCTTAATCTAGATTAATTTAACGGTGGGTCCATGTATATTAGTACTTTTGAAAATTGAGCTAACCAGTATTTACTTACTAACTGGGTTCAAGTGTTTTTAACATTTTTCTCTGCTACTGTGTGAATGTATGTTCCTAGTTTAATTAATAAAGACCTAAGGTATGAATGATATGGAACTTTTTAAAAAATAAGAGTTATTTCTAACCAATTATTTTTCTTGGAGTTAACATTGACTAACTTTGTGGAATTCTTTGCTACAAACTCTATGGTATTCCCTATACAATTAGTTTATCTAGTTGTTTTGTCTCCTAAACTTGTAGAGGTCGACCTGTGTAGAGAAATCATCTGCCTGTTGGGTAGGTATACATTTTAACCCCTTAGTTAATACACTTCTCTCAGGGTCGGTGACTTGGTGACTACTTAGATTAATGATCATGTCATCCTTCATCTTCTCCACCAATACCGCAGCAGTCTTCTTCTTACACCTCTGCCCCCCTCTTCTTGGGTTTGGCCTCTTCCATACTCGTTTTTTGAGCGAGTAGCCATGCCATGAGGGGTATGGTTATCCACCCGAGGTGTTGCGCCTGATGTATCTCTTCATTGCTACTGTTACCAGAGCTGTCAACAGTGTCTAAATTCTTAGGCCTATTTGGTCGGGCACGTCGGTATCTGTGCAGCTGATGCCTCTCCTCTACCCCCAAAAGCCACTTATAGACACGTTTTTCATTATAGTCAGTAGTAACAGAATCCCATTTGTTTTCCTTATAGGCTATCAGATCAGCCTCGTACTTATCCAGATCCTGCTTCATGTTGTTCAACCAATCCCCCTGTTCTAATTTGGAAAGGTGTTCAGCTTCATATTTTTTGATCTCCTCATCCAATTGTAAAAGTATATCACTTGCCTCAGTGATTACCAACAGGATTAGATCCAGGGAGCACTTGTTCAGTATCCCGCACCATTTGGTGCAGAATACAGGGTTGTTCCTCCCAATAGTTGGGACATTTTTAACCCTAAAGCCCCTGGGAATGTATAACTTGCGATGATAAGCCGAAAGGTAACAGCCATGCATTTTGAAATCAATACTTCGTTTTTTTTAATTTCATCAAGTTGTTGTATAATTGATCAGGCTCTTCCCTCTTTGCCTTGATGGTAATTTCCTCAAATCGTATCCTGGTAGCATCCTCCTCCGTGAATTGAAAAATATTGGCTCCAAGTACTTCATCTGCATTATCAGACCGTGTAACAGGTGCAGTATGTGCAGTTTGTGACATCTTGTCATAAATTGGAGCAAAAACAATCCAAGGAGTAATCGACTTAAATGGTAGGGTGCTAAGGGTTAAAAATTACATACAAGAGAGTCCAGAAACCCAGCACACACTCATTAGAGTAGCTCCCAGGGTGCCTGCCAAACGATAATACACCACAATTCCAAAAAAGCAAGCACTCACTGGCGTTATATATATATATATATATATATATATATATATATATTTATATATATATTTATATATATATATATATATATATATATATATATATATATACAGGGAGTGCAGAATTATTAGGCAAATGAGTATTTTGACCACATCATCCTCTTTATGCATGTTGTCTTACTCCAAGCTGTATAGGCTCGAAAGCCTACTACCAATTAAGCATATTAGGTGATGTGCATCTCTGTAATGAGAAGGGGTGTGGTCTAATGACATCAACACCCTATATCAGGTGTGCATAATTATTAGGCAACTTCCTTTCCTTTGGCAAAATGGGTCAAAATAAGGACTTGACAGGCTCAGAAAAGTCAAAAATAGTGAGATATCTTGCAGAGGGATGCAGCACTCTTAAAATTGCAAAGCTTCTGAAGCGTGATCATCGAACAATCAAGCGTTTCATTCAAAATAGTCAACAGGGTCGCAAGAAGCGTGTGGAAAAACCAAGGCGCAAAATAACTGCCCATGAACTGAGAAAAGTCAAGCGTGCAGCTGCCAAGATGCCACTTGCCACCAGTTTGGCCATATTTTAGAGCTGCAACATCACTGGAGTGCCCAAAAGCACAAGGTGTGCAATACTTAGAGACATGGCCAAGGTAAGAAAGGCTGAAAGACGACCACCACTGAACAAGACACACAAGCTGAAACATCAAGACTGGGCCAAGAAATATCTCAAGACTGATTTTTCTAAGGTTTTATGGACTGATGAAATGAGAGTGAGTCTTGATGGGCCAGATGGATGGGCCCGTGGCTGGATTGGTAAAGGGCAGAGAGCTCCAGTCCGACTCAGACGCCAGCAAGGTGGAGGTGGAGTACTGGTTTGGGCTGGTATCATCAAAGATGAGCTTGTGGGGCCTTTTCGGGTTGAGGATGGAGTCAAGCTCAACTCCCAGTCCTACTGCCAGTTTCTGGAAGACACCTTCTTCAAGCAGTGGTACAGGACGAAGTCTGCATCCTTCAAGAAAAACATGATTTTCATGCAGGACAATGCTCCATCACACGCGTCCAAGTACTCCACAGCGTGGCTGGCAAGAAAGGGTATAAAAGAAGAAAATCTAATGACATGGCCTCCTTGTTCACCTGATCTGAACCCCATTGAGAACCTGTGGTCCATCATCAAATGTGAGATTTACAAGGAGGGAAAACAGTACACCTCTCTGAACAGTGTCTGGGAGGCTGTGGTTGCTGCTGCACGCAATGTTGATGGTGAACAGATCAAAACACTGACAGAATCCATGGATGGCAGGCTTTTGAGTGTCCTTGCAAAGAAAGGTGGCTATATTGGTCACTGATTTGTTTTTGTTTTGTTTTTGAATGTCAGAAATGTATATTTGTGAATGTTGAGATGTTATATTGGTTTCACTGGTAAAAATAAATAATTGAAATGGGTATATATTTGTTTTTTGTTTAGTTGCCTAATAATTATGCACAGTAATAGTCACCTGCACACACAGATATCCCCCTAAAATAGCTAAAACTAAAAACAAACTAAAAACTACTTCCAAAAATATTCAGCTTTGATATTAATGAGTTTTTTGGGTTCATTGAGAACATGGTTGTTGTTCAATAATAAAAATAATCCTCAAAAATACAACTTGCCTAATAATTCTGCACTCCCTGTATATATATATATATATTACATTTTTATTAGTCCTGGAAGAATAAGAAATGTAACAAATACACACACACACAGGCACGCATAGACATCTACATTCACGCAAACACACAGACACTCCTAAACATCAACACACAGCCACCCATGTGTCATGATACAATCACGTGGAGAAGTTGATACCTGGATTGGCTACCCAGCAGAGGTGGTATTGTGGTCTCAGCATTGCAGGGTTAATGTAAACGGCTTGTTCTGTGTGTGATATCTGTGTTCAGGAATGCTGTGATCTAAGACCCCCTCCTCCCCCCTTCTCTGGGTGAATGGTACTTTTTGATACTGGGAGTTAAGAATGGCTATGTATGTAGATGTCGTAAATTATAACAAGGGCGGTGTCCTTGACAAGACAAAGGAAAGGGGAGTTTTAAACTAAATGTTACAGAGACTTGGAGTTGAACTGCCCTGGGACACATTCAGGTAACATCATGGATGCAAGTTCTCCACAGATCTACAGGAACTTGGTAATAAGTTAGATATTGTGTTTGTATTATTTTTATGCCCCATTCTTTTTAAAGTATTGTATCTTCGCACCTTTATGTTATTTTGGAATGTTTTTATAATTTGGCACTGTGTAACCTGTATTGATATTTTTGTTATTAAACACATAGAAAATCTCATTCTCTCTTTGGGCTCTAATATCTGAATTCACACTCTGTTGAGACAAGGTTAAAGGCACGTTACCTAATTGTTAAATTGTGTGTGTTAATTGGGGTTCCAAGACACCCCTTTATTCAACGTTTTGGTGGTGGCAGTGACTGTGTTATACTGGTTTGGTGTGGACAGGATTTAGGGATAATTTGGTGTCCCTTTTAAGGTCCTTTGTAGAGTTACAAGGTCTTAGGGAACCAGTGGCTTATTGCTAGTAACCCCTTCATGCCCACACTCTCCCTATTGTGACGTTGAGAGGCTTAATTCGTCACACCATGGAAATCCACATGTTATGTGCAATGCCAAGGGCCTTGTAGCACTGACAATTCAACTTTTTAGATATTAGTTTTTAGATATTTGCAGCACAGTAATTTATCCCTTCCTTAAAAAAATATATTGAGAACAGTGATTGACCATTTCTATACATATTTTTTAGACTTGTGCATGCGCAAAAAATCGGTTCTTCTGAAGTTTTCGGTTTGGGATTTTCAATAGATTTAGGTTGTCAGAATTTCTCTGTGTTGGCACGTTCGGTTTGCACGAATATTCAGGTAAGAATTTTGTTCAAGACAAAATTTGTTACATCGCATTAAAGCCTATGAGAAGCCCACAATACATGAATTTTAACCACAAAATTACAGTGCTACAAAATGTCAGCAATCCGAAGATTTATTGCTAACTGGGACACGAGAACATACAGGAACTAGAACAAGTTTTACAAAGAGAATTCAAACAATAAATTCAAATTAAATGCACCACTTCAACCTTTCCATACAATTTTGTTTTCATTCAACTCTCATTTTTTTAAAACCCCTAATGCTAAAGAACCCACATTCCTCACTTTCTCATTCACCTACTCCATAACACGTTTGTAGCTAATAGTTATCCATGTAGACTCAACTCAAAAAAAGGCAGGAACAAGAGAGGCAGCAGCAGGAAGCAGAGTAACTGAACTAGGCTTCTGATAATAATAGTATATAAACCCCAAAATACACCTCCAAGGAAGGAGGACAAACACGTGCCTATAGACCCTTGGACACAGTGGTCAGCAGTTCCCTGAGGATTTGGCATTAACGGATGATGACCACCACAGAGCAAAGAGGGCAGCAGCAGCAGGTAGCAGAGTTTCAGAAATAGTTAGTTAGGCCTGACAGTACATAAACCTCAAAAATACTCCTCCAGGCATGGGAGGAGGTCAAATACTTGCCTTGAGCCCCTTGGACACAGTGGCCAACAGTTACCTGAGGGTTTGGCACAGACGGATAATGACCACCACGGCGCAGGAGTTGCAGCAACAGGCAGCAGAGTTACTTAACTAGGTAGGTTGGCCTGACAGTAGATAAACCTCAAAAATATACCTCCAGGCATGGGAGGAGGAGGCCAAACACGTGCCTCAAGTCCCTTGGATATAGCGGAGTCAGCAGTTCCCTGAGGGTTTGACATTTATGTATGATATCCACCACAGAGCAGGGAGGGCAGGAGCTGGAGTGGAAAACATTTCCAAATCAATCAGTGTCAAAGCTAAGGGCAAGGTAACCTAACTTTGGAATGTTAAATTTGAGAAATTCCATTTGCTCCATGAGCTGCAGAGACATTTGTGAGCCTCGAGGGTTCAGTATATTACCAATTATTGAAAACATTCACTCACTTTGCAAGGTGGTTGGGAGACAAAGAGGAGCTCCTGAGCTACCGTTAATTCTGGGATCACACGCATCAGTTTAGGGCATTTCTCCAGATGGTCCCAAATGCAACCTTTCAACTGCTTCTTCAGCCTCCTGACAAGTGCTACTACCTCACTGCTTAGTACCCCACCAGGAACCACTTACCTATTAAGCTCCAGGAAGGCATCCATCTTGCTCAATAGGTGAGTGAACAAGGGTATGACTTGACCCAGACTGGCAGTGTTTTGGCTAAAGTACTCTGTAACATTTCTAATAGGCATTAAAACTGCCACTAACTAAACAATCATGGTCCACTCATCTCTGCTTAATGGACTCCTGATGCCAATATATTGATTGGAAGCCATAGAATGGATGGCCCTCTGCTGCTTCAAGATATGTTCCAGCATAGTCGAGTTACAAGTAGTAGTTATTTCTTGCTTTATACAGTGATGGGGAAGCCTACCTTCTCCTGTTCTGGCCTAAGGAACTGACTTGCTTTAACACTGTGGTGGAAGTGGCCTGTAATCCTCCTGCAACATTAAATCAAAGTTGACAACCTAGAGTTGCCTTCAGGAATAGCAGCCTTTACCACCAGGTGGAAGATGTGAGCCGGACAACACACAGATAAAGTCACTCTCCTGGAGAGCCTTTGCCATATTGGCTGCTCCATTGGGGACCATGAATTCCATTTACACCTTGGCATCTGCCTAATCTCTTCTACCTACCTCCCAAGAGCCTGCAAAATATTTTCAGCAGTATGATTCTCATCCAACACCTCAGCATGGAGGAGGAGTGATCAGTAGCCCTACTTATCTACCGACCCACTACTGAACGGAGCTGCCTATCACTGCACCACCACTAGCAGTATCACAACCCTCATCCTCACTATATGCCCTGGGCTGCCACCAGTTTGCTGGTGAAAGGCATAATAGCAGCAAGAGAAAGGCATAATAGCCACTAGGAGCATTCCAAAAGTCAGTGGTAAAGTGCACCGACTGTCCAGAAGCCTTCACCAGCTCCTCCTTCAACACAGCATTGCAGGATTGGTACAGTGAAGAAACTACGCTCCTTCTGAAAGTACTGCGTAAAGGGGAGTGGAAGTGGAGAGCAGCTACTTCTATCAACTGCTTGAAAGAAAACTAAACAAATGTGACTAATAAACAAGACCACTTGGTATGCCACTGAATGGATGAATGGGCCAATATTCGGACGAAAACGTACTCATCTGAAATGAATGGTGACTGCCATTTTAATGCATTCTTTCAGCAAAAGTAGTCATATGTAAAGGGAAAGTCAACCTAAAAAATGTTCCTAAATATTTGTAAAAGGTTATTGAAGCTAAATACATCAAACAGTATCCCAAAATGGAACGTTAAGAAATGTGTAAGTAAATCAACAAACTATTTCATCCTTGGCTGTTTAGAGATGGCCCCCTGAGCCCTCCTACCCCTACGTCATCCTGATGTATTCAGTTTCCCAAAATTGAATCTAGTCGAATATGCTCAAGGGGGGCTTTTTGTTGCAGGAACTACTAACAACCGCTTAGTATAGTAGCGGTTGTTCTTATCAGCGGATCGACTGTTAGATACAGTATTCCATTTACCTTATTTGAAAGTGAGCGGTTACGATACTGAGCAGTTTTTAGTAGTTCCTGCAACAAAAAGCCCCCCTTGAGCATAATCGGCACATTGCACATGCACAAATTGTGGGACTGCGCAAATTTGACTAGATTCAATTTTGGGAGACGGAATACATCAGGATGACATAGGGGTAGGAGGGCTCAGGCGGCCATCTCTAAATGGCCGAGGATTAAATAGTTAGTTGATTTACTTACACGTTTCTTAACTTTCCACTTTGGGATACTGTTTGATGTATTTAGCTTCAATAACCTTTTACATATATTTAGGATTTTTTTTAGGTTGACTGGCCCTTTAACCCTTTTATATAAGTTACAAGCTGAAAATCTGGCTCCTTCCATGTTGAATTCCTTATACTACTTTATGAAGCCAATGCATACAACCACATGCTACATAATATGCTGTTAAATAAGTAATATTTTAACTATTACCATTAGGCTTCTTTCTGTTGCCAAAGAATCTGGACATAAGAGAGCAGATCTAGTACTTCTGTCCCACTCAAGCTTCACATATCATCTATATAATCACTAAGAAGCACCAGCCTGTCTGACATGAAACTGCCTCTCGGGTGGTAAGAGACAACTATTTTTTTCAAAATAAAATAAACAAAACACTAACAATAATTAATAAGTTACAACAACATGGTTGCACAGCAACACTATTTTTGTTTAACTGATTTTTCCCCCCTTTAACACTGCAGCATAGACAGAGCACATATCACGAGACAACCTTCAAATTCAGCTCTCCTTTCACTCCTATCACTGTATGTGACAAGCAGTGCAGGACTGGGACCACAAATACTGTAGGTCGGGGGATTTTAAGGCAAAGCATATGCACGCACACCACATATACACTCACATGGAAACAAATATCTGATAACACAACTTACAGTGCAGCACAGATGCAACTACCATTGTGGCCACATCTGCTGCTTACAATCGGTTTAAGGCTCCATCATTTGCAGCATCAGTAGAGATTTGTGTGCTATTCGGGTCTATGAGTCTGGCACTGCGATGTCTGTAATGACATACTAAGGGCCAGATTATGAGTGGCACACTGTTGCGCGCAAGCGGTATCAGGTTTATCACGGGTGATTGTGGGCATTGGAAGTATCGTGTGTGTGTACAAATGTATTTATGCATTTCTGTGTTTTACTGTATATTTACTGTGCTTATGTCCTTTTTACCTTTTTATTCTTAAATACAAATTTATATATATATATATATATATATATATATATATATATATATATATATATATGTGTGTGTATATACCTATACCTGCACATCTATTCCTATAGCTATATAGGTATAGATATTTATTTTACATGAACAGTACAGTATCAGATAGAAATATATATATATATATATATATATATATATATATATATATATATATTTAAAGGGACAGTCTACACCAAAATTGTTATTGTTTAAAAAAATAGTTAACGCTTTTACTACCATTCCCCAGCTTTGCACAACCAACATTGTTATATTCATATACTTTAAACCTCTACATTTCTGCCTGTTTCTAAGCCACTACTAGCAGCCTCTTATCACATTCATTTTTTATTAGCTTTTAACAACAAGACACTGCTAATTCATGTGGGCCATATAGATTACATTGAGTTCACTCCCGTGGAGTTGTGCAGGACACAGCACCAACAGGCTAAAATGCAAAGCAATAGATAATAAATAAATAGACCTGAGATAAGGGGGCTGTCTGCAGAGGCTTAGATACAAGGTGATCTCAAAGGTAAAAAGTATATTAATGTGACCATGTTGGCTGAGCAAAATTGGGGAATAGGTAAAAAAAGGATTATCTATCTTTTTAAACATGACATTTTTAGAGTAGACTGTCCCTTTATTAATAAAAAGTACATTATTTTCTATGTGAACATAGTAATGTAAAATATGTGTTTTGCGCATCGCATTTCTCAATTTAGATCTTTACGCGGGCAGGTTAGTGCACATGAGAACTTAGTATTCTTAAGGCACATTACTGAAATATTACATATAAAATATTAACAAAAAACTATATATATTATTAAAAAAATATAATAAACATACTGTAAAATATATAAATATATTCTATGGATTATTTACAATATTTTACAGTAGGTTTATTAATTTTTATATAAGGCCCCTCAGCCTCGGTATTCAACATGGAGGATTCCTCTCCTGCTGCAGCTGCCTGAGTCTCACAAGGCGCACACGGTCGCACACTGCCTAGATTTAAAAGGACCACATTCTAATTACCGGAACTCCTACCTGGAAGTCTTAAATGTGGGAGTTCCTATAAAAACTGAGGTATTGTGAAGCCTACCTTGTTCCTGAAGCTAAGCATACTTACCTGATACCTGTATATGCTCTCCTTGTTCCTGGAGCTAAGCATACTTACTTAATACCTGTATATGCTCTCCTTGTTTCTGGAGCTAAGCATAATTACCTGATACCTGTGTGTGCCCTCCATGTTCCTGAAGTGTAGCATACTTACCTTGAAGCTCTGTATGCTCACTGTGTTCCTGAAGCTGAGTCTCCTGTGTCTGCAATACCAGTGACAGCTTTGCTCAAACCAGCTGTGTCTGCTGTACCTATCTGGTATCCCATGACAGTCTCACCAACAGTACCCGCTGGGTATTCTGTGCCTGCTGAGTCTCCTGTGTCTGCAATACCAGTGACAGCTTTCCTCAAGTCAGCTGTGTCTGCTTTACCTACTTGGTATTCCATGGTATACCACTCAGTAAACTGCACTATTGTAAATTTAATCCACTGGACTGCAACCAATTCGGTTTCCTAAAATTGTACAGGTCTCTTTTGTTAGGCCCTGGGCCTATGATTATACTTGCTGTTTCTGTTTATACTACTGATTGTCCTTTCACTAATCATTTCAGTAAAGTTTTTTTAAATACTTCAGTATTCCAGTGTATCTATTCCTGCATCTGTATCTATTGGCTTAATAGTCCATCATAAGACCACAACAAGCTCAGCGTTATTAGCTTTTATGCTGCAGCTGTTGGAAGGTGTGTATATAAATACCACCTCGAGTCCTCCATAGTAAACTGGACTCCTGAATAGTTTTCAACAGGGGGGAATGTCCGTGATGTATCCGGATATCAATCCGCCAAAACAGACACCTATTAGCCAGCTTTGTATAGCATCAAGTTGCAAAACTTCTGTATAGCCTAATCCAGCCGTAAAGGTAAGAGATAGAGCCGCCCGCTCTGGTGACGTCACTTGCTGACACGCGTTTCAATCCCCACGTGACTAGAGCATCATTGGGGCTTCCTCAGGGCAAACGTTCATTGGAGGAACGGTTTCCATCTTATTTAAAGGCCATTACAGAGCTTGATTCACCCTACATATGTCTACAATGTCCAATAAGATAATCTCCAGGACGTGCCCTTTTCTAGGATAGGTGAAATTTTGACAATAATGATTTTACACTATGACATAGGAAAAACCGTCAGTGATATAAAGAAACACCTATCTTAACAAAACAAAGTGAACTGAGTTAAATCTCAAATACTAATTATTATTTTCGTAAAATAATATAACATTTAATTTTTTTTTATTAAAAACAGTTAATTGTCTTTTAACGAAACAGTTAATTTTAATCTCAAAGAAAACTGGTTTAACAACTCTTGGCAATCTTGGTCACCACATTATGCCAACGGATGAATAGGAAAGCGTAGTTTATACTATAAATTCCTAAAGGCAGGTATCTTTATAGAGGTAAAAAAACTATGTAAATGAGGTTAAAAGACAGTTGAGAAATAAGGATCAGTATCTCCCTCTATCAAGCAATCCGATAATTAAGATACAAGCAGAATTGCTTTATCTACTAAATAAGGCACGGAAAGATGGGTTAAATGACAATAAATAATTTAGGTATCAATATACTGAGTTTCCCAGAGTCCCAGTTTTTTATTGCATCCCGAAACTCCATAAAAATATGAGAGACCCTCCAGGATGGCCCATAATCTCTGGGATAGGGATTATTACTGAGAACCTGGGAAACTATGTAGATACATTCCTAAAACCATTCTTGCCCATGTTGCCTTCATACGTAAAATATATTAGTGATCTTTTGAGAAAGTTGGATGCAATAGAAGTTGAACAAGATACCATACTGGTCTCCCTTGATGTAGATGGACTCTATTCATCCATTCCTCATAGGATTGGTTTAAAAGCAACTAGACCTTTTTTTGGATAGTAGAGGTACTCCTTTCAAGAAACATACTGAATTTGTCTTAGAACTTCTGGAATTTGTTTTGACAAATAATGTATTTATTTTTTTTTACCAGAAGTTCTATACACAAATTAGAGGAACAGCTATGGGGGCAACCTGTGCCCCATCATACGCATGCCTCCAAGAATGTATAGACAGATACGTCCCAATTTGGCTACGCTATGTCGAAGTGTTCCTCTTTTGGAGGGGCACGAGCAAATCTTTGAAAGATTTTGTGAAAATACTTAATACAAATATATTTAATATTTTGCTGACTTTTGAATATAATGAAGAGGAGTTAACTTTTTTAGATGTAAAAATCAAAAAAGAGGAAAAATCTCTGGCCACTGAAATTTATCAAAAAGAAACTGCCACCAACAATATACTGCAGGCATCAAGTCATCATCCGCAATCCCTAATACGTGGGATACCAGTAGGACAGTTCCTCCGGTTAAGGAGAAACTGCTCAAGTAAGAGAAAATTTGATACACATGCAATCGAAATGTATACCAGATTTGAGAATAGAGGATACTTTAAACAAAATTTTAGATATGCAATGAATAGGGCTAGGAAAGAAAAGAGAGATGATTTGCTCTACAAACAAAAAGTAGGAACAGTTGACCAAAAAGTGTGGTTTGTTACTGAATATAATTGCCACTGGGAGAGAATTCGTACAATTTTTTCCCAAAAATGCAATTTTTACAAGCAGATGAAGCAATAGAAAAAATAGTAGAAGAAAAACCCTCTTTGATTGCTAGGAGAGCCCCAAACCTTAAGGACAAATTGGTAAGGAGCTACTTTGTAAAGATAAAAGGTTGTTTCCAATGTGACCTCTGTGTTCTTTGTAGATACATAGGCCTCTAGTTATAAGCTCCGTAATTTTCTTGCATTCGCCGGCCCAATACACTCGCCTAAGCTCGCCTCACATCGCCGCCGCGGACCTCAATACGTTCGCAAAAGTTATCAAAAAAGCTGCGCACCAAGTACGGGGCGATGAGCAGCGGACTGTGATAGTTATCACTCATCCGATCTCGCTGCTCTTCGGCTTTTTTACAGCTTTATTGATAAGTTGTCACTAAGCACCCACACTATACTATACTGTTCTACCCCCTATACCGCGGCCCCCGGAGCCCCCCGCAACTAAATAAAGTTATTAACCCCTAAACCGCCACTCCTAGACCCCGCCGCAACTATAATAAATGCATTAACCTCTAAACCGCCGCTCCCGGACCCCTCCACCACCTACATAATACCTATTAACCCCTATCCTGCCCCCCCTATACCGCCGCCACCTATAATAAAGTTATTAACCCCTATTCTGCGGATCCCGGACCCCGCCGCAACTAAATAAATTGTTTAACCCCTAAAGCGCCGCTCCCGGACCCCGCCGCCACCTATATTAAACTTATTAACCCCTAATCTGCCCCCCTACACCGTCGCCACCTATAATAAATTTATTAACCCCTATCCTGCCCCCCCTATATTGCCGCCATCTATATTAAACTAATTAACCCCTATCCTGCCCCCCTATACCGCCGCAACCTATAATAAAATTATTAACCCCCTAAACCTAAGTCTAACACTAACCCTAACACCCCCCTAACTTAAATATTAATTAAATAAATCTAAATAATATTACTCTTATTAAATTAATTATTCCTATTTAAAACTAAACACTTACCTATAAAATAAACCCTAATATAGCTACAATATTACTAATAATTATATTGTAGCTATTTTAGGATTTATTTTTATTTTACAGGCAAATTAAAATTTATTTTAACTAGGTACAATAGCTATTAAATAGTTATTAACTATTTAATAGCTACCTAGTTAAAATAAAGACAAATTTACCTGTAAAATAAAAACTAACCTAAGTTACAATTACACCTAACGCTACACTATCATTAAATATATTATTCCTATTTAAAACTAAATACTTACCTGTAAAATAAACCCTAAGATAGCTACAATGTAATTAATAATTACATTGTAGCTATTTTAGGATTTATATTTATTTTACAGGTAACTTTGTATTTATTTTAACTAGGTACAATAGTTATTAAATAGTTATTAACTATTTAATAACTACCTAGCTAAAAGAAATACAAAATTACCTGTAAAATAAATCCTAACCTAAGTTACAATTAAACCTAACACTACACTATCATTAAATTAATTAAATAAATTAGCTACCAATACCTACAATTAAATACAATTAAATAAACTAAACTAAATTACAAAAACAAACAAACACTAAATTACAGAAAATAAAAAAATATTACAAGAATTTTAAACTAATTACACCTAATCTAAGCCCCCTAATAAAATAAAAAAAATAAAAAAAAATAAAAGTCCCTACTCTATTCTACATTACAAAGTAATCAGCTCTTTTACCAGCCCTTGAAAGGGCTTTTTGCGGGGCATGCCCCAAAGTAATCAGCTCTTTTGCCTGTAAAAAAAAATACAACCCCCCAACATTAAAACCCACCACCCACATACCCCTACTCTAACCCAAACCCCCCTTAAATAAACCTAACACTACCCCCCTCAAGATCTACCTACCTTGAGTCGTGTTCACCCAGCCCTGCCGAAGTCATCATCCAAGGGGCGCTGAAGAGGTCTTCCATCCGATAGAAGTCTTCATCCAAGGGGCGCTGAAGAGGTCTTCCATCCGATAGAAGTCTTCATCCAGGCGGCATCTTCAATCTTCATCCATCAGATGGAAGACCTCTTCAGAGCCCCTTGGATGAAGACTTCTATTGGATGGAAGACCTCTTCAGGGCCCCTTGGATGATGACTTCGGCCCGGCTGGATGAACACGACTCAAGGTAGGGAGATCTTCAGGGGGGTAGTGTTAGGTTTATTTAAGGGGGTTTGGGTGGGTTAGAGTACGGGTATGTGGGTGGTTGGTTTTAATGTTGGGAGGGTTGTAATTTTTTTTAAAGGCAAAAGAGCTGATTACTTTGGGGCATGCCCTGCAAAAAGCCCTTTTAAGGGCTGGTAAAAGAGCTGATTACTTTGTAATGTAGAATAGGGTAGGGACTTTTATTATTATTTTTTATTTTATTTTATTAGGGGGCTTAGATTAGGTGTAATTAGTTTAAAATTATTGTAATTCTGTAATTTAGTGTTTGTTTTTGTAATTTAGTTTAGTTTATTTAATTGTATTTCATTTTAGGTATTGGTAGCTAATTTATTTAATCAATTTAATGATAGTGTAGTGTTAGGTTTAATTGTAACTTAGGTTAGGATTTATTTTACAGGTTATTTTTATTTCTTTTAGCTAGGTAGTTATTAAATAGTTAATAACTATTTAATAACTATTGTACCTAGTTAAAATAAATACAAAGTTACCTGTAAAATAAATATAAATCCTAAAATAGCTACAATGTAATTATTAATTACATTGCAGCTATCTTAGGGTTTATTTTACAGGTAAGTATTTAGTTTTAAATTGGAATAATTTATTTAATGATAGTGTAGTGTTAGGTGTAATTGTAACTTAGGTTAGTTTTTATTTTACATGTGAATTTGTCTTTATTTTAACTAGGTAGCTATTAAATAGTTAATAACTATTTAATAGCTATTGTACCTAGTTAAAATAAATTTAAATTTGCCTGTAAAATAAAAATAAATCCTAAAATAGCTACAATATAATTATTAGTAATATTGTAGCTATCTTAGGGTTTAGTTTATAGGTAAGCATTTAGTTTTAAATAGGATTAATTTAGTTAAGAAGAGTAATTTTTATTTAGATTTATTAAAATAATATTTAAGTTTGGGGGGTGTTAGGGTTAGTGTTAGACTTAGGTTTAGGGGTTAATTAGTTTAATATAGATGGCGGTATAGGGGGGGCAGGATAGGGGTTAATAAACTTATTATAGGTGGCGACGGTGTAGGGGGGGCAGATTAGGGGTTAATAAGTTTAATATAGGTGGCGGCGGGGTCCGAGAGCGGCGGTTTAGGGGTCAAACAATTTATTTAGTTGCGGCGGGGTACGGATCGGCAGGATAGGGGTTAATAAATGTATTATAGTTGTGGCGGGGTCCGGGAGCGGCGGTTTAGGGGTTAATAAGTTTATTAGAGTGGCGGTAGGCTCCAGGAGCGGCGGTTTAGGGGTTAACATGTTTAATAGAGGTGACAGCGGTGTAGGGGGGCAGATTAGGGGTGTTTAGACTCGAGGCAGATGTTAGGGTGTTAGGTGCAGACATCTCCTATAGGAATCAATGGGATGTCGGGCAGCAGGGAACATGAACTTTCGCTATGGTCAGACTCCCATTGATTCCTATGGGATCCGCCACCTCCAGGGCGGCGGATTGAAAACCAGGTACGCTGGGTCGGAAAAGTGCAGAGCGTACCTGCTAGTCATTTGATAACTAACAAAAGTAGTCAGATTGTGCCGAACTTGCGTTCGGCACATCTGGAGTGACGTAAGAATCGATCTGTGTCGGACTGAGTCCGGCGGATCGTAGCTTACGTCACAAAATTCTACTTTTGCCATTGTGTAGGGCTTGATAACTTAGGCGAATCAGCCTCGCCACAAATACGCTGTGGAATTCCAGCGTATTTTAGGTTGACGGCTTGATGACTAGAGGCCATAGTGCGAACAAAACAATTTTCAACAGGGTCTCAAATTTACCAAATAAAGCAGTTTATTAACTGCAAAACCAAGAATGTAATTTATCTCCTTTCCTGCAGCTGTCCGGTATTTTATATCGTAAAAACTAGACGGATGTTAAAAGATAGGGTCACTGAGCATAGGGATAACATAAAGAATGCAAAGGATGGTGAGATCAATAGTGGAATAGCCATGCATTTTGCAAAAAGACACAATTGCTCTACAAGTGACCTTAAGGTAAAAGGAATAGAGACTTGCTCCCTCTATGGAAGAGGAGGAAATATAGATAATATCCTTCTTAAAAAAGAGACTGCCTGGATGTATAAATTGAATACTGTAATTCCAAATGGACTCAATTAAAAGTTTGAGTTTGCAGCATTTCTCTAAATTCGGAAAAGAAAAATTTGTGTTTGAAAGTGGTACCTCTAAGACTTTAGGAATTATATAAACTACGCTTTCCTATTCATCCGTTGGCATAGTGTGGTGACCGACATTGCCAAGAGTTGTTAAACCAGTTTTCTTTGAGATTCAAATTAACTATCTGTTTCGTTAAAAGGCAATGAACTGTTTTAATAAGGTTTTTTTTAAATGTTATATTATTTTCCGAAAATAATAATTAGTATTTGAGATTTAACTCACTTCACTTTGTTTTGTTAAGTTAGGTGTTTCTTTATATGACTGAAGGTTTTTCCTATGTCATGGTGTAAAATAATTATTGTAAAAATGTCACCTATCCTAGAAAAGCCTTTAAATAAGCTGGAAGCCGTTCCTCCAATGAACGTTTGCCCTGAGGAAGCCCCAATGACGCTGTAGTCACCTGGGGGTGAAACGCGTGTTGGCAAGTGACGTCACCAGAGCGGGCGGCTCTGTCTCTTACCTTTACGGCTGGATTAGGCTATACAGAAGTTTTGCAACTTGATCCTATACAAAGCTGGCTAATGGGTGTCCGTTTTGGCGGATTGATATCCACAAGACTTACCGGATACATCACGGATATTCCCCCCTGTTGAAAACTATTCAGGAGTCCAGTTTAGTATGGATGACTCAAGGTGGTAATTATATACACACCTTCTAACAGCTGCAGCATACAAGCTAATAACGCTGAGCTTGTTGTTGTCTTATGATGGACTATTAAGCCTCCTAAATATGCCCTTTGGGAATGTTATGATCTAAGTGCTATTGATGTTTATTGCACATTATAATGTGGTTGTAACAGCTTATATTGCATTCAGCCTTGTACTGGTGGTTCCTTGATTAGACTGGGGGTGTACATAGATCCTAATATAACAATTTGCTTCATGATGCCGTTTACTATGATATTATAGTGGTGTCCTCTGAAATAGGTAGTGTACACACCCCTAATCATTTACGCTTACCATTGAAACTACAAATGTACCTGCCTGTTTGGTGTTAATCCCAACATAGATCCTCATGGATCACTAAGGTAGCAATTTTTCGCTCATGTAGCAAAGCTACCCTCTGGTGGAGGTGTTGTTGGATGTACTGATTTACCCTGTCACAATTGGTACTATATAGGTACTCCTTTAATTAAAGTAATAGGTTTTTGAGACTGTATATAATTAAGGCATAGATCCTCAAGGATCACTATGGCGGCCATTTTTCGCCCAGGTTGTGAAGCTACCCTCTAGTGAAGGTGTTGCCTATATTTTCTTCATGTTATAGAGCCCGAACTACTCGCCTCTGTGGGCGGTCTATATTAATTATAGTTCATTTGTCTATTCACATTTGAGAGATTTTTTTTCACATTGTATATGGATGATTAGATAGGCACTGCATTTATCACTACTGTTTGTGGTCTAATAAATGGAAAATTGTATGCCGAAATCCCTTTCTTGTTTATAGTTACTAATTGAGTTTCTACCTATTCTCTCTTCCTTTACATAAAATAGTTGAATTAAAGGGTCTGCATACTATTCCCTTATAAGGGTTTATATACCCATTGTAATTCTTTGGGTTTAATGACAAAATTTATAGTAAATCTCCCTAAAATCTAAATTCTCTGTTTTGATATTGACATTCGTTTTCTTAATCTATTAACAAATCTGAAGAAATTTCATCTTACATATTTTTATTATACAGATTGAATGTGAGTTTCATTCATAATTTATTTGAATTGTATTAATACATACATATATATATATATATATATATATATATATATATATATATATATATATATATATATATATATATATATATATATTAATAAATGTAAATGTTTGTGCAATAACAATGCTCTATTTTAAAGCATGTATTACAAATCCTGATCGTGTACTGCTATCTTTATAGTTAACTAAAAAAAAATCGTCTTGATTTTTGACGTGCAGCGTGCTATATAAAAAAAACCTGTGAATACATCTACTGTCAATAAAATAATACAATGGCAAGTCAACAGTATTGTGCAAAATATAAAAATTATAAATGCAAGCAATGTCTTTCATCATACCACGGCACTACCGATTGAGAATGCTTATTGAATAAACTAAATTACAGGGCTGTCAATCAGATTGCAGAGGATTGCTCAATATGATAAATCAATGTCATTCAGATACTGACTGCCCTGCCCTTCTTAACCGCTTAAGCATTGTCAATAACGCCCCATATGTATTAGCAATCTTGGGTGAAATACGCCTAACAAAGAAGTGGTTTCTAATTGGCTATGCTCAAGGGCGAAACTACAGGGGGTGCAGAGGTCGCTACTGCGACTGGGCCCCTGAGGGTGGGGGCCTAGCTTAAAAATAAAAATAAAAAAAATGTTTTCAATAAAAAAACGTTGACCTGCCACTGCCTGCACTGATATCATGTTAGTATGACATGATGCCTCACTAGTGTCTCTGACTACAGGGGTTAGTGTTTCTATTTTACCCATTTGTGTTTATGTGTGTGTATGTTTGTATGTATATATGTGACTGTGTGTGTATGTTTGTGGAACCAGCAAATTACAGACCTTGTTACTACAGCATGGGGGGGGGGGGGGGCGGGGGTAAACAGTGTCACTATACAGTACCACTATATACAGTACGGGGGCTGGACCATGTCACAGACTACTGTGGTCACTCTATAAAGTACTGGGGCGGGAAGGGTCAGGCCAGCCATCTCACCGGCAGATTACAGACTGTGTCACTAACTCACTATATACAGTACTGGTGGGTTAAACAGTGTCACTATATACAGTAATAGGGGGTCAGACCATCTCACAGAATGTCGGCACAGGGTACCTCCTTTTGCAGACGTATTCTGATTCACATTTTTTTTTTCTGTGTTAGATTCTTGCACATGTGCCCTGTGGTTTCTAGTTACGCCTCTGGCTATGCTTCAGAGATTGCCAAACTACAGCTTTTCAGGAGGGCAGATCGGACTCTGCAGCCAGGAACTAATTAAGTTTACTCTTTTTGGAAATTTTGGGCTAACTTGTTAGGCCTATGGTTCTTGTCTCCCTTCAAAATCTATTGCCTAGATTACGAGTTTTTGTCGGTAAGGCTGTGCGGTGCTAACAAGCCTTTTTTTCTTACCGCTCCCTTAAGCTAACACTGGTATTATGAGTTTTCTGCAAGCCGGCGTTAACCTCAGAAAAGTGAGCGTTGAGCAAAATTTAGCTCCACATCTCACTGTAATACCAGCGCTGCTTACGGTAGCGGTGAACTGGCAAAACGTGCTCGTGCATGATTTCCCCATAGGAAACAATGGGGCTGAGCTGGCTGAAAAAAAAACTAACACCTGCAAAAAAGCAGCGTTCCGCTCCTAATGCAGCCCCATTGTTTCCTATGGGGAAATACATTTTATGTCTGCACCTAACACCCTAACATGAACCCAGAGTGGAAACACCCCTAATCTTACACTTAATAACCCCTAATCTGCCGCCCCCGACATCGCCAACACCTACATAATATTATTAACCCCTAATCTGCCGCTCTGGACACTGCTGCCACCTACATTATACTTATGAACCCCTAATCTGCCGCCCCCAACATCGCAGACACCTACATTATACTTATTAACCCCTAATCTGCCCCCCCAACGTCGCCGCAACTATATTATATTTATTAACCCCTAATCTGCCGCCGCCAACGTCGCCGCCACTATAATAAATGTACTAACCCCTAAACCTAAGTCTATCCCTAACCCTAACACCCCCTAACTTAAAAATAATTTAAATACATCTAAATAAATTTACTACAATTAACTAAATAATTCCTATTTAAAGCTAAATACTTACCTATAAAATAAACCCTAAGCTAGCTACAATATAACTAATAGTTACATTGTAGCTATCTTAGGATTTATATTTATTTTACAGGCAACTTTGTATTTATTTTAACTAGGTACAATAGTTATTAAATAGTTATTAACTATTTAATAACTTCCTAGTTAAAATAAGTACAAATGTACCTGTAAAATAAATCCTAACCTAAATTACAATTACACCTAACACTACACTATAATTAAACTAATTACCTAAACTACCTACAATTAATTACAATTAAATTAAATAAACTAAATTACGAAAAAAACAAACACTAAATTACAGAAAATAAAAAAAGAATTACAAGAATTTTAAACTAATTACACCTAATCTAATCCCCCTAATAAAATAAAAAGCCCCCCAAAATAATAAAATTCCCTACCCTATACTAAATTAAAAATAGCCCTTAAAAGGGCCTTTTGCGGGGCATTGCCCCAAAGTAATCAGCTCTTTCACCTGTAAAAAAAAATACAATACCCCCCAACATTAAAACCCACCACCCACACACCCAACCCTACTCTAAAACCCACCAATCCCCCCTTGAAAAAACCTAACACTACCCCCTTGAAGATCACCCTACCTTGAGATGTCTTAACCCAGCTGGGCACAAGTGGACCTCCAGAGGGGCAGAAGTCTTCATCCAGGCGGCATCTTCTATCTTCATCCTTCTGGAGCGGGTGCATCTTCAAGACATCCGACGCGGAGCATCCTCTTCATCTGACAGACGACTGAATGACTGGTCCTTTAAGTGACGTCATCCAAGATGGCGTCCCTTGAATTCCGATTGGCTGATAGAATCCTATCAGCCAATCGGAATTAAGGTAGGAAAAATCCTATTGGCTGATGCAATCAGCCAATAGGATTGACCTCACACTCTATTGGCTGATTGGAACAGCTAATAGAATGCAAGCTCAATCCTATTGGCTGATTGGATCAGCCAATAGGATTTTTCCTACCTTAATTCTGATTGGCTGATAGGATTCTATCAGCCAATTGGAATTCAAGGAACGCCATCTTGGATGACGTCACTTAAAGGACCAGTCATTCAGTCGTCTGTCAGATGAAGAGGATGCTCCGCGTCGGATGTCTTGAAGATGGACCTGCTCCGGAAGGATGAAGATAGAAGATGCTGCCTGGATGAAGACTTCTGCCGCTTGGAGGACCTCTTCTGCCCGGATCGGATAAAGACTTCTGCCCCTCTGGAGGTCCACTTGTGCCCGGGTGGGTGAAGACGTCTCAAGGTAGGGTGATCTTCAACGGGGTAGTGTTAGGTTTTTTAAGGGGGGATGGGTGGGTTTTAGAGTAGGGTTGGGTGTGTGGGTGGTGGGTTTTAATGTTGGGGGGGTATTGTATTTTTTTTTACAGGTGAAAGAGCTGATTACTTTGGGGCAATGCCCCGCAAAAGGCCCTTTTAAGGGCTATTTGTAATTTAGTATAGGGTAGGAAATTTTATTATTTTGGGGGGCTTTTTTTTTTATAAGGGGGATTAGATTAGGTGTAATTAGTTTAAAATTCTTGTAATTCTTTTTTTCTTTTCTGTAATTTAGTGTTTTTTTCGTAATTTAGTTTATTTAATTTAATTGTAATTAATTGTAGGTAGTTTAGGTAATTAGTTTAATTATAGTGTAGTGTTAGGTGTAATTGTAATTTAGATTAGGATTTATTTTACAGGTAAATTTTTACTTATTTTAACTAGGAAGTTATTAAATAGCTAATAACTATTTAATAACTATTGTACCTAGTTAAAATAAATACAAAGTTGCCTGTAAAATAAATATAAATCCTAAACTAGCTACAATGTAACTATTAGTTATATTGTAGCTATCTTAGGGTTTATTTTATAGGTATTTAGTTTTAAATAGGATTAATTTATTTAATAGTAGTAAATTTATTTCTTTTATTTAAATTATATTTAAGTTAGGGGGTGTTAGGGTTAGACTTAGGTTTAGGGGTTAATAAATTTAATATAGTAGCGGCGACGTTGGGGACGGCAGATTAGGGATTAATAAAATTTAACTAGTGTTTGCGAGGCGGGAGTGCGGCGGTTTAGGGGTTAATAAATGTATTAAAGTGGCGGCGATGTCCAGTCGGCAGATTAGGGGTTAAACATTTTAGTTAAGTGTTTGCAATGTGGGGGGGGGGGGGGCTCGGTTTAGGGGTTAATAGGTAGTTTATGGGTGTTAGTGTACTTTTTAGCACTTTAGTTAAGAGCTTTATGTTCCGGCGTTAGCCCATAAAACTCTTAACTACTGACTTTTAAATGCGGTAGGAGTCTTGCCAGGAGAGGGTCTACCGCTCACTTTTTCAGGCGATCGTAATACCGGCGTTAGGCAAATCCCATTAAAAAGATAGGATACGCAATTGACGTAAGGGGATTTGCAGTAAGCTAAAATCGCGGAAAAAAAGTGAGCGGTAGACCCTCTCCTGCCTAACTCGTAATACCAGCGGGCGTTAAAAAGCAGCGTTGGGACCCCTCAACAATGCTTTTTAAGGCTAACGCAAGACTCGTAATCTAGCCGTTTGTTTCTATGCCAACAATATTTTCAATATTTTTAAATGCTTAAATAAATGTTTTATGTTTTGTTTTTTTGCTATACATACAGTATATAGTTATTTTTGTCTCTGAGATACCTGTGTCATGTTATGGAGAAGGTGCAATTATATCAATAATTAAATACTTGAAAAGGACATTGTATGAAAAGCTGAATTTCACAGCTGCCTCTATTCACACACATGATAAATGACAGGCAAGTTAAGTATAAATTGAACCAGGGGTCCATGTTGAATTCTACAGTCCTGCCATATAATTGAAACATATGCTGGCATGGCTTAATATAGCCTCTGCTACAAGGTTTAATGGGAGGGACCCTATGCTACAGAGCAAAAATGAAGAGAGAGGGAGAAATGGGGCATTGTAATACAGAAAATGTTGTAATGGGGGCACCCAATATAATGATCATGTGGAGGGAGGAACACTACACTGCAGAAAAAAATAATAAAATAATAAATAAAATAACTAAAAATACATATAAATTAGGTACTGGGAAACAGCTGGCAGTACCAAAGATGGACACTACTAGTGGGAAGGGGGAGGGTTATAGAGCTATTTGGGAGGGATCAGGGAGGTGGGAAGATTGAGGAGGGATTACTACACTCCAGGAATAATAAGGAATCTATAACCTATAGTGAAAATAATAACAAAAATAAAGACAGGACAACTGCTACACCTCAGAGGAGGAAAGGGGAAGTTACTATAGCAGTAGAGTCAGAAGGAGGAGATCTCAGCCAAATACAAATCTCCAAAATAACACAAAAAAATGATTAAATTCTTAAAAGAAGCAGTACCCACATTCTCCATTAGGGGGCACACCTCTATAATTGCCCACTTAGATGCTTATGAAAAAGCCATGTCTGTGTTAAATATTCACAATGAGTAATCTTAAATTGAATTTCTACCTTTGATTTTTGAGAGTAAGCACCGTAAATTCTTTGATTCACTAAAAGATATGAATATTCATTCATTCAGCTAGAGATATAGATCAGGATCCCAATACTTGTTGCAACACTGTTCGCAAGAAACCCGTCATCCTTATTAGAAAAGGGTGTGTGGGTGTGTAAGAATAATAACTCATCTGCAATAAGATGGGAAATAAGGTAATAAGATACCCTGTCATCATAGTGGATCTGTCACATGAACGCCTTATAATCGGTATAGATCTTCTTAAAAGGTTAAACATCATAATTGAATGTATAAATCAAGTAATCTGGTCACAGGTAAAAAGATCTATTAATTACGAACAGTCCAGCATACCACACACAAGACATAACTGTTATATAGGAGAAACCAGATGCTGTTGAAATTAATTTCAGGAACAACTCATACCTGATATAACTGTCCTACAGATAGATGATCAAACTCTCATCAAGGACACTGAGAATCATACAATTAAAATTCCGCCTAGAAAAATAGCAAATATTGTACTGACCATATATCTCTACAAGGAGGATCATAAATCCCCTAAAAGGGGAGATCATTCTCAAGGATGTCTTGTTTTTTTCCTCATAGAAATGCATGACACTGGGAAAACCAAATATGCTAAATTAAACATAAAACAGCATAATACCTGAAAGATATTTAACTGAAGATCAGTTAATAGAACAATCCTTTTCATCTATGCCAGATGGATTGTTTACAATCCAATCCATATACCCTTTCATTTCAGATGAAGGCATCTGTAAGATTGAAGATGCCTCCCGAGTATCTGATCAACTGATCAAAGAACAAGAATGCAAAGAATAATGTATGTAAGGAAAATTAAAATCAAGGGGACCTCACCTCTAGGCTAGAAGTCTATGAGATCGTGCAGCCTGAAATTTTCTCAGAATTTCGGGAAATAGTTGAAGAGCAAATCTCTTTAGCTAATGGCTATTCTAATGATGATATAGACCAGTAGATAACAGAACTCCTGATGGAGTTTCATGAGATTTTTGCTTGGGATTCTTATGTCTATGGGACTACAGACCTACACATTGCAAGAATTTAAACAGATCCCAATGCACCACCTGTATTTGTTAAACAATATTGACTTCCTTTAGCCTCATGTGAGTCACTATCGGAAATCATAAGGAACTTGTAAAAAAGAGGTATCATAAGACCGGTACATAGTTCTTATAACAATCTCATTCTAGGTATTCTTAAGCCCAATGGACAATGGCATCTGTGTGCTGACTTAAGACAGCTAAACAAACGGGTATATATGTCTGGCTAGCCTGTACCATATATTGATCAGTGCCTAGCACAGATGCAAGGATCCAAAATATTCACTGCCATGGATTGTGCGCAGGGATATTGAACCAAATATGTGCATGAAGAAGACCACTATAAATTAGCATTTTCATTTGGGAAAATTCAGTATGCATGGACCCAGCTTCCATTTGGATACATAAATTTAGAACATGAATTTGCTGTATTCATGCATAAGGCTATGCCTGATGTTCTGGAAAGGGGGACATTATCTTATGTTGATGATGTGCTGATCAAGAGCTCAGACTTTGAAAAACACAATGCAGAACTTAAACATGTCCTTGGCCAACTCAAAAGCGCAGGTGTAAAAATATCCCTACAAAAAGTAAAATGGTGCCGTATTCGTCTCAACTTCCTAGGACATGAGGTCACTTCTGAAGGTTCAAATCCTCAGAAGAAAAAGTTTGAAGCAATAATACATTCTAAAACCCCCACTAAAGTAAAGGAATTAAGATAATTCTTAGGTATGACAAATTATTCAGAATTAGTTAAACCACTGCTACATCTTCTAAAGAAAGATGTGCTATGGTGAGGCTCAAGAAACAGCCATAAAAGAACATAAAAGAAAACTCAATCAAGCACCTTGCTTACCTTACCCTGAAGGTGGCAAACATTTCTACTTAGAGGGTTACACTGATGTAGGCATGAGTGCTATAATCTTCCAAAATTATGATAATTAAAGTAAAGTTATTGCTATGCAAGCAAAACATTATCCCCTATTGAAATAACATGTAATGATTGCAAGAAAGCCTTGCTAGCTACTGTATGGGCTCTACAAAATTTCTGCAGTTACATGCAAAGTGAGAAAATTATTGTAGAAACAGCCCACCATCCTTTGCAATATTTGTAAAGTGAAATGATAAGAGATGGGAACTTGTCCAACAGCCGTATAACAGCTTGGACTCCCTACAAGGCTGGCCATTAGAAATCCATTATAAGCTAAATAAGTAAAATCCAGCCGCACAAGGACTCGCTGAGCTCCATGACTGTACTGCTAAAGATCATGGAGAAGAATTCATAGAGGATGATTTCCTAGAGGAGCAATTGCTTTCCCCATATAAAATATACAATAAAGACCATTGTCAAACATTACCATGGGTATATGTTGATGGTTGATCTTACCATGCCTCTATTGTAAGGAGCACAGATTAGTTGCTGGTATTGGTATTGTTTGGGCTAATGGGTTTCCTAATATCACTGTTTGGTACAACATTGATCCCTGAAGCAGCCAAGTGGCAGAACTCACTGCTTGTAATAAAACACCCAGGTTAATCCTTTTAGAATATTAAATTTCAATGTATTGTTGAAACTTAGAATTATCTAGTGCCATAACTCAGTGAGAGAAAGGAATATAGTGGTTCAGATCACAACTGTGGAACTCAGGAAAGTAATAGATTGTTGCTAAACATAGGTATGAGAACATGGAGCTAAATATATACTTACACCAGATTTATAGCAGTTTATCTATGTTGGTTACTCACACATGTCCTCTACAGATAGAAGGATGGAAGGTGGAATCTATTCAGAGCTGTGTGTGAGTAGGAACAAGCTAAAATTGTTAACTGTAGTAGGATAGTAAAGTGCACAAACCGCTAGAATAATATATAAAGTCCTTAGTAGGCTTACCACAATTCAAGGAGAAGGAGATCAAACAGCAGGGTATGTGTCCTAGGTCTTCAGCAGCCAAGCGGGGCGGCACAATGAGAGAGGGAGGCAGGCGTCTGATGGAGATGAGTCAGAGACGCTAGTAAGCAGACATCAGCTGATCGGAGTTCAGTTGGGAGAAGCAGCACAGCTGCAATGATGTCACCTGCAGAGAATGGTGGCGGAGGGAAATGTTGAAATACCTGATTTAGGTAAATTGCATGTAGATGAAGCAAACAGTAGATCCGGAGTAGAGAGGTAGCAATAACTTCCTGAAAAGCTTGCTTGTGTAGACAGCACACTTTAGAGAATGAGGTAGAAGAGGCTTGGAGGTACAATCCACACAGGAAGGATACAAATGTGAGCAGCAAACCGGCATACACATTCAATACTAAGCAATGCTTGAATGAATGATGCTGCCATTTGTTGGTAAGAGTGGAAGATGAGTTTAACACCCAGTTAAAGGTGCAGATACAGTGGAACAGATGTTACATAGCTCCCCCAATATAGAACCACACCGGGGTTCAAGGACGGGGACGATCCGGATGACGTCTATGGAAGAGGAAGACAAGCCTCGGAGCAGACAGGTTAACCGATGGTTCCCAAGAATCATCCTCAGAAGGGAAACTTTTCTAATGCACAAGTACTGTAAACATCTAGAAACCCTCTGTGAGTTGAGGATGCTGTGGACTTCAAACTCACGATCTGGTTCAATCGGGACAGGGTCGTTGGCTCGGATAAGCTGATTCCTGACGAATCAGTAGAGTTTAAGCAAGGAGACATGAAATGTCGGATGCATACTATAATCAGGCGGCAAGTCAAGAGTAACAGCATTTGTGTTAACAATTTTCTTTACAGGGAAGGGTCCTATAAAGAACCGGTTAAATTTGCTGGTAGGTGTAGCAAGTCTCAAGTTTTTAGTGGATAACCAAACTAGATCCCCTATAGAGAATTCGGAAGCAGGCCTGCTTCTGAGATTGTAATAATGTTTCTGACGGTCTTGAGCAGCTTTAAAGGGACAGTCAAGTCAAAATTAAACTTTCATGATTCAGATAGGGCATGCAATTTTAAACAATTTTCAAATTTACTTTTATCATCAAATTTGCTTTGTTCTTTTGCTATTTTTTGTTGAAAGCTAAACCTAGGTAGGCTTGTATGCTAATTTTTAAGCCCTAGAAGACCACCTCTTATCTCAGTGCATTTTGACAGTTTTTCATAGTTAGACAGCGCTAGTTCATGAGTGCCATATATATAATGTGCTCAATTCTGTGGCGTTATTTATGAGTCACCACTGATTGGCTAAAATGCAAGTCTGTCAAAAGAACTGAGATAAGGGGGCAGTCTGCAGAGGTTTATATACAAGGTAATCACAGAGGAAAAAAGTGTATTAATATAACAGTGTTGGTTATGCAAAACTGGGGAATGGGTAATAAAGGGATTATTTATGTTTTTAAACAATAAACACTTTTAAGTAGACTGTCCCTTTAATGTTATCTGCTAGGATATAGAAAGTTTCAGATATAGTATTAGTTGTATTGTTCACCACTGGACAAGAACTCTGCAGTTCTGGGTATAAATAGAATGTTGGGTGGAAACCATAATTAGCGTAGAAAGGGCTAGTTTTGAGGGACGTATGGTGAGAGTTATTGTAAGCAAATTCTGCTAACGGCAATAATATGGACCAGTTGTCCTGTTGATGGGGGAAAAAAGAACGTATGTATTCCTGTAACCACTGGTTAGTTCTTTCAGTTTGGCCGTTTGTTTGTGGGTGGAAAGCGGTACTTTATCGCTGCTCAATCTTCAGGACCAAACAAAGTTGACGCCATAACTTAGATGTAAACGGAGTTCCTCTGTCAGTGGTGATGGAGGAAGGGAGTCTATGTAGTTTTACAACATTGTTGATGAACAAGGTTACAGTTTCTAGGGAGGTGGGTAGTTTATGAAAAGGGATAAAGTGAGCCATTTTTGTAAATAAATCTACAACGATTAAGATAGTATTATTGTTGTCTGATATAGGTAGGTTGACTATAAAGTCAAGATCGATTTGTTTCCAAGGTCTTTCTGGAACTGGTAGAGATAGTAAGTATCCCGTAGGCTGTTTTCTGTCAATCTTGCAAGAGGTACAAGTTTCACAGGATTGTACATGTTTTATAGTATAATTTACCATGGCCTAGATTTGGAGTTTGGCGTTAGCCGTGAAAACCAGCGTTAGAGGCTCCTAACGCTGGTTTTAGGCTACCTCCGGTATTTGGAGTCACTCAAAATAGGGTCTAACGCTCACTTTTCAGCCGCGACTTTTCCATACCGCAGATCCCCTTACGTCAATTGCGTATCCTATCTTTTCAATGGGATTTTTCTAACTCCGGTATTTAGAGTCGTGTCTGAAGTGAGCGTTAGACATCTAACGACAAAACTTCAGCCGCAGGAAAAAAGTCAGTAGTTAAGAGCTTTCTGGGCTAACGCCGGTTCATAAAGCTCTTAACTACTGTACTCTAAAGTACACTAACACCCATAAACTACCTATGTACCCCTAAACCGAGGTCCTCCCACATCGCCGCCACTCGATTACATTTTTTTAACCCCTAATCTGCCGACCGCCACCTACGTTATACTTATGTACCCCTAATCTGCTGCCCCTAACACCGCCGACCCCTATATTATATTTATTAACCCCTAACCTGCCCCCCACAACGTCGCAGCCAGCTACCTACAATAATTAACCCCTAATCTGCCGACCGCAAAGCGCCGCCACCTACGTTATACTTTTGTACCCCTAATCTGCTGCCCCTTACACCGCCGACCCCTATGTTATATATATTAACCCCTAATCTGCCCCCCTCAACGTCGCCTCCACCTGCCTACACTTATTAACCCCTAATCTGCCGAGCGGACCGCACCGCTACTATAATAAAGTTATTAACCCCTAATCCACCTCACTAACCCTATAATGAATAGTATTAACCCCTAATCTGCCCTCCCTAACATCGCCGACACCTAACTTCAATTATTAACCCCTAATCTGCCGACCGGAGCTCACCGCTATTCTAATAAATGTATTAACCCCTAAAGCTAAGTCTAACCCTAACACTAACACCCCCCTAAATTAAATATAATTTTAATCTAACGAAATTAATTAACTCTTATTAAATAAATTATTCCTATTTAAAGCTAAATACTTACCTGTAAAATAAATCCTAATATAGCTACAATATAAATTATAATTACATTGTAGCTATTTTAGGATTAATATTTATTTTACAGGTAACTTTGTATTTATTTTAACCAGGTACAATAGCTATTTAATAGTTAAGAACTATTTAATAGCTAAAATAGTTAAAATAATTACAAATTTACCTGTAAAATAAATCCTAACCTAAGTTACAATTAAACCTACCACTACACTATCAATAAATTAATTAAATAAAATACCTATAATTATCTACAATTAAACCTAACACTACACTATCAATAAATAAATTAAATACAATACCTACAAATAACTACAATGAAATAAACTATCTAAAGTACAAAAAATAAAAAAGAACTAAGTTACAAAAAATAAAAAAATATTTACAAACATAAGAAAAATATTACAACAATTTTAAACTAATTACACCTACTCTAAGCCCCCTAATAAAATAACAAAGCCCCCCAAAATAAAAAAATGCCCTACCCTATTCTAAATTAGTAAAGTTCAAAGCTCTTTTACCTTACCAGCCCTGAACAGGGCCCTTTGCGGGGCATGCCCCAAGAAGTTCAGCTCTTTTGCCTGTAAAAAAAAACCATACAATACCCCCCCCCCAACATTACAACCCACCACCCACATACCCCTAATCTAACCCAAACCCCCCTTAAATAAACCTAACACTAAGCCCCTGAAGATCTTCCTACCTTGTCTTCACCCTGCCAGGTTCACCGATCGGTCCAGAAGAGCTCCTCCGATGTCCTGATCCAAGCCCAAGCGGGGGGCTGAAGAGGTCCATGTTCCGGCTGAAGTCTTTATCCAAGCGGGAGCTGAAGAGGTCCATGATCCGGCTGAAGTCTTCATCCAAGCAGGGCAGAAGAGGTCTTCCATCCGATTGAAGTCTTCATCCAAGCGGGATATTATATGGTCATCCATCCGGAGCGGAGCGGCAGGATCCTGAAGACCTCCGACGCGGAACATCCATCCTGGCCGACGACTGAACGACGAATGACGGTTCCTTTAAATGACGTCATCCAAGATGGCGTCCCTCGAATTCCGATTGGCTGATAGGATTCTATCAGCCAATCGGAATTAAGGTAGGAATATTCTGATTGGCTGATCAGCCAATCAGAATCAAGTTCAATCCGATTGGCTGATCCAATCAGCCAATCGGATTGAACTTGATTCTGATTGGCTGATTCCATCAGCCAATCAGAATATTCCTACCTTAATTCCGATTGGCTGATAGAATCCTATCAGCCAATCGGAATTCAAGGGACGCCATCTTGGATGACGTCATCTTGGATGACCTCTTCAGCTCCCGCTTGGATGATGACTTTGACCGGATCATGGACCTCTTCAGCACCCCGCTTGGGCTTGGATCAGGACATCGGAGGAGCTCTTCTGGACCGATCGGTGAACCTTGCAGGGTGAAGACAAGGTAGGAAGATCTTCAGGGGCTTAGTGTTAGGTTTATTTAAGGGGGGTTTGGGTTAGATTAGGGGTATGTGGGTGGTGGGTTGTAATGTTGGGGGGGGGGTATTGTATGTTTTTTTTTACAGGCAAAAGAGCTGAACTTCTTGGGGCATGCCCCGCAAAGGGCCCTGTTCAGGGCTGGTAAGGTAAAAGAGCTTTGAACTTTAGTAATTTAGAATAGGGTAGGGCATTTTTTTATTTTGGGGGGCTTTGTTATTTTATTAGGGGGCTTAGAGTAGGTGTAATTAGTTTAAAATTGTTGTAATATTTTTCTTATGTGTGTAAATATTTTTTTATTTTTTGTAACTTAGTTCTTTTTTATTTTTTGTACTTTAGTTAGTTTATTTAAATGTATTTATTTGTAGGTATTGTATTTAATTAATTAATGTATTGATAGTGTAGTGTTAGGTTTAATTGTAGGTAATTGTAGGTATTTTATTTAATTAATTTAATGATAGTATAGTGTTAGGTTTAATTGTAACTTAGGTTAGGATTTATTTTACAGGTAATTTTGTAATTATTTTAACTAGGAAACTATTAAATAGTTCTTAACTATTTAATAGCTATTGTACCTGGTTAAAATAATTACAAAGTTGCCTGTAAAATAAATATTAATCCTAAAATAGCTACAATGTAATTATAATTTATATTGTAGCTATATTAGGATTTATTTTACAGGTAAGTATTTAGCTTTAAATAGGAATAATTTATTTAATAAGAGTTAATTAATTTCGTTAGATTTAAAATATATTTAATTTAGGGGGGTGTTAGTGTTAGGGTTAGACTTAGCTTTAGGGGTTAATACATTTATTAGAATAGCGGTGAGCTCCGGTCGGCAGATTAGGGGGTTAATGTTTGAAGTTAGGTGTCGGCGATGTTAGGGAGGGCAGATTAGGGGTTAATACTATTTATTATAGGGTTAGTAAGGCGGATTAGGGGTTAATAACTTTATAATAATAGCGGTGCGGTCCGGTCGGCAGATTAGGGGTTAATAAGTGTAGGCAGGTGGAGGCGACGTTGTGGGAGGCAGATTAGGGGTTAATAAATATAATATAGGGGTCGGCGGTGTTAGGGGCAGCAGATTAGGGGTACATAAGGATAATGTAAGTAGCGGCGGTTTACGGAGCGGCAGATTAGGGGTTAAAAATAAAATGCAGGTGTCAGCGATAGCGGGGACGGCAGATTAGGGGTTAATAAGTGTAAGGTTAGGGGTGTTTAGACTCGGGGTACATGTTAGGGTGTTAGGTGCAGACTTAGGAGGTGTTTCCGCATAGCAAACAATGGGGCTGCGTTAAGAGCTGAACGCGGCTTTTTTGCAGGTGTTAGGTTTTTTTTCAGCTCAAACAGCCCCATTGTTTTCTATGGGGGAATCGTGCACGAGCACGTTTTTGAGGCTGGCCGCTTGCGTAAGCAACTCTATTGAGAGTTGAAGCTGCGTTAAAAATGCTCTACGCTCCTTTTTTGGAGCCTAACGCAGCCTTTATGTGGACTCTCAATACCAGAGTTATTTTTATGGTGCGGCCCGAAAAAAGCCGGCGTTAGCTACGCGGGTCCTTACCGACAAAACTCCAAATCTAGGCCCATATTAGGCCACCAATATGATCTTTTGATAAATTGTAGGGTTCTCTGCATTCCTGGATGTCCTACAAGAGAGGATTCATGTATATTATGTACTAATGATAACCTCAGGTTGGGGGGGTATATACAGTTTATCATTATGTTAAAACATTTCGTTAGAATGTTCAGTTAGTTTGTAGGTGGATTTTGTTGTGTCCTTGGTTTGTTCTTCTTTTAGGTGTTGACAAATTCCAGAAGTAAATCCAAGAAATTGTTCTCTTGGTATAGGAATAGTTGTTTTTTTTAGGTATTCTGGATAAGAGATCAGCCTTGGCATTTTTTGCAGCTGGTCTGTAGGTTATAAGATAAAAAAATCTAGAGAAGAACAGTGTAAAGTGTTGTTTTCAGGGGGGGAGCGTGTCAGTTCAGGACTGGGCCTCAGGCACACCGTACCAACTGGAGATGAATAGATTATTTGATAAGGACATCCAGAGAACAGTAATTCAGACCACGCAGCAATGATCTAACACTATTCTGTTTATTGGAAGATACAAAGCATGTTTATAGACGACAGATACAGCATATGGGGTTAACATGATGACGCGTTATGGCCGCGTCATTTTACTCAGTTTTACACAGTGTTTGTCAGGAAAAATACTAGCTCATAAACAATATTTCTATAGTCATAATAAGGAGTGCATCTAGGATGAAGACAAGGTTATTTGAGCATCTTATAGAGATAGTACCCTCCAGGCATTGCGCCAGGAACATCTACAAGGTTAACTAGCTTTGCAGAGAATAATAACAAACATGTATTTCTCACTACAGAATAAACCACTATAATAAAGCTTATTCAGACAAGATGGATGCCAAAGACAAAATGGCGGCAAAGAACAAGATGGCGCTACTCACGCTAACAATACCACACATACCACTCTTTTATTCTAACAGAATAACATAAAAATAGAAAGGCGCAGAAAATTAGTAAAGCCTTTAACAACAGTATAAGCCTAACATGAATCTATGTGAGAATACTATAGAGAAAAATATTCACATGTCGTGGTATAATTTTATAGGCTAATAGGGCACAATTTGTCACTGCACATAGGTGCGGCCTCTCCAATACTCTCCGTCTACCTCCCAGCATCCTCAAACTACTGGTCTATCTGCACAAAGACCCAACCAGCCCCCCATCTACCCCAAACAACGCTGCATCTTTTATTTCTCCACCTGCATTGCTAGCACCCCCCAATATGTCCAACAGTTCTTTGCTCTGTACACTCCCCACAGTGAAGCATGACATTGGAACAGCACAAATGTCTCTAGGTGGCCTCTGATCACTTTAAGAACAGTCTTTGTCCTCTTAGAGCGCTCCACTTTCCTCAGACACTTTGCTTCAATACAGTTAATTTGCAGTAGGGGTGCTTATCCAGTGTTCTTCTGCAGGTAGATGCTGGAAGTCTGATAGTTTGTTCATGGGGTAGACAAGGTAGCCAGTGGATCCCCATAGCAAGCAGACACTCGAGTCAGAAGGAGTCTAAGAAGGAAACAAAACAGCACAAGATGAGTACACACCCGGATACAATCACAATTATGTCCAAATAAAACTTCTTTCATCTTTTTTAAGCATCACAATTCCTTTAGCTTAACTCATCCTATGTCATTTAAAACCAAGAAAACATTGTTGATATATAATACAAACTAAATACATTGATACTTTTACAGAGAATAATTCACAGCTTCTCTATACAATTTAAATGATACTTCATGAATACTAAGCAAGTGAAAACTGCTAGACTCCATCAAGAGGCTGAATGGCTATGCTAAAACTTATGCTAAGGCCTGCCCTGTAACAAAAATGAAAAAATAAAACAGTCAATAAAAATATTTTCTTTAGGACTTCCGGTGGGCGGAGCTAGCGCCTGGCAGCAAGGGAGAAGAGCTCCGTAACTCAGCTTATCTATATACATACATTTAGCTGCCAGCTGCCTTTCCCACAACACTACCTTGTTGGGCTATTGCCCTGTGCATCCCAACTGGCCAAAAGATCTGTGAAGGGCCGAAGATCGCCCTTGCCCCGGGAGGCAATTAACACTGCACCACGCCGCGCACATTACAACACACGCGGGCGCCATCTTGGAGGAGCTCTCCCAGCATCAATCAGTGTTCTGGCTCAGACGGAGCCCAAAGGTTGCATCGGTCCTGAGCGCGACTGCAAGGGGGACTGCGCACACACACTGGCACCGCAGGAGACCAGTCAAGTTGCAACAGCCACTCGGATAACAGCTGCAGGAGGCCGGTAAGGCACAAGTGTCATAAGCACCTCAGGCGGATCGCATATGCCCACATAGGACCCTCTTCTCACTTCACATACTGGGCAGCTTAGAGATAGTGCAAGCACTGTGATAGAGGATGTTAGCTTTGTTTGCCTGCCCTGCTTAAAAAAAAAACGTCATTACTGAGGGACATAACATAACGCAATACAAACTTGCTGATATTCTGGGGACTTGACCTTTAATAGAAACCAACATCCTAGTACTGAGACAATCCGCATACTATGTTAGAAGCTGCCTTAAAGCACAACATTCACATCAGAGGGGGAACCACAATCTGAGGTGTTGGAGTGTTATAAATGAGGCTGCAATACTTGGCCACACTACAATTTACTAAATTTGCCATAACTATCTATGAAACTACAGGCCTTCTTTTACACATCTTTTACACCACCCTCCAACTTTAATACAGCAGTGCCACACAGTGGTATAAAGTTATAAATCCAAATATTCATCTGAACTTTGTTGTTATACTTTTCTCATTTTCTGCACTTCATATGAAGGTTGATAAATACTTCAAACCTCTCTCTAACACATTGGAGGGCAAGATGACCTCAAAGTCTAAGCAAGCGGACAGGAGGCAGCGACCCAATACAGAGACGCAGATAGAAAACCTGCCGTCTGCAAGCTCTTCACATCTAGCAATTGGTGAATCTTCAAATCTACTGCAAGAATTAAAATCTTTTTTCCTACCCAAGATGGAATCCCTCCAAGCAGGCATGGACACCTTAACCAGCAAGGTGCGCAAATTTCCTTCAAGGATGAAGAGGATCAGAGGATCTCAGATATGGAGGATCGCCAAAATGATACTTCTACCTCTCTCAGACAACTACTACGTCAAAACCAAGCTCTACAAGATAAGGTAGATGACCTTGAGAACCGTAGCAGATGTAACAACCTCCGCATAGTCAGAATCCCAGAAAATATCAAGAATAAGGATTTATTGGAGTTCACAGCTTTGACTTTTCCCAGGCTCTTAGGCATAGATCCGGATCGTCTTCCACTGGATGTTGAAAGAGCATATCGTATTGGTCCTGACAACGGCCTTCCTACCACTACTTCCACCAGACCCCGTCAGGTCATTTTCAAATGCTTAAATTACCAAGAAAAGCTCACCTTGCTAAGGGCATACAGGTCACATAATGCAGATGTTCTCTTTGAGGGGAAAAAACTTTTGTTATTTCAGGATTTCTCAGCGAAAGTGTCCAAACTGCACAAAGAATTTGCTCCCTACTGCTCTCAACTATATGAGGAAGGCAGACAAGTTGCAGTTCTATATCCTGCCAAACCTAGGCTTCAAACCCCCAAGGGTGTCAAGTTCTTCCGCTCCCCCAAAGAACTGAAATCCTACCTGGACGCGGAAAAACAACAAGCTGATTCATAGGGCTAATCATGCCCCAGGACAGTGCAAGACTTTCTCAGGATGAAAGGTTCTGGACATGATAAATGCCACATGACACGGGAAGCCTTGGAGGTTGATGACCGCCTCACCAATGTTGTTGTTGATCTCAGGACAGCCACTCTTCAGGACAATTTTCTGTCTCAGGAGTGGATCTTGCTGTGGGGGGGTTCCCACATTCCTAAGGCCCCTACCCCACTAGGGGTCAAGTTAATTGAAGTTGTTGTTGTTTACTTTGTTTTTCTTTCACATTTTTTCTTACTCCTTTGCACTCTTGATATAGATTATATGCTCGGTCCAATTAGTATCCAGATTCATTTTCTAAACTTGTGGTGTCAAGTAGTAATTAACCTTTGTTATTTTTTGCAGCAAAAATACCCTCTGCTCATATATTTTAAAATTGTCATTTGTATTAAGCATTCTTTTTCTCTAGCAGGGAACATTGTGGCTATGTTCAGCGGATGGGCTGACTGGAGACTGACACTTAAACCAGTGATCAATATTCTATACCGGCTACCATTTACCAGTAATGTCTGTGAGTTTTTTCCTTTATTGCACCACACGTTAGGTTCTATGCATAATGACATCTTAGCTCCTCATTCCTTTTTCCCCTGGTACCCTATTGAGACACTTTCAGATCTCTGTTTAGTTGCTAAATTGCTTCCTCACCAACAGACAGGTCTGCTACCCTTGCCCTCCCAACGGCTAATCATATGACCTCGAAACTTAATGTGGTATCTTGGAATGTGGAGGGCATAACATCCCCAGCCAAGAGGAGCAAAATCCTTCAACACCTTAAATCATTACATGCGGATATTGCGTTACTGCAGGAAACGCATCTCACTGCAGAAGAACATGAAAAACTAAAGATTAGATGGGTAGGGCAAATTTTATACTCGCCATCAGAGGGAAGGAAGTGTGGGGTGGCAATCTTAATACGTAAACAGTTACCGATAACCTTCTCCAACACAAACATTGATAGGCAAGGACGTTACATTTTTACCTCACTTCATATCCACACACATACTTTTCAATTGTGTAATGTTTATGGTCCAAATCACTCTGACCAGTTTTTCTGGTCATCTCTACAATCACTCATTGCTCAGCACTTGGACTCACCAGTAATAGTGGGGGGAGACTTCAATATGGCACAGACACATCCATTGGACAGATTCTTTGACCCATCCCACCCCAGCATGAAGAGGAGAGTTCATCCCAAACACAAACAGGAAACACAAATTATATCTATGTTCAGAGATGGACTGGGGTTACATGACCTTTGGAGATCTCAACACCCAGATCAAAGGGACTATACTTGCGTCTCTAAGATGCACAACACTTTCTCACGCATGGACTATTTCCTTACCTCCCTTCAAATTACCCCAAATATATTAGATACATCTAGTTTCCCAATCACGATATCAGACCTCTTAGAACAGAATCCCCTAAAAAGACCTGGAAGTTCCCTTCCTACTTGTATACCAATGCAGATTTTCGACAGCACCTGAAGGCGTACTGGTTAGAATACACCTTTGACAATGAACATCATAGGAATAATCATGATTTGTTTTGGCATGCCTCCAAGGCAGTTATAAGGGGTAAAATTACAGAATACACAGCCCACCACTTTAAATCTCAAAAGAAAGTCACTACACAACTCCTTTCAGACCTGACTAATGCTTACAACACCTACTTAACTAACCCTACAATAACGAATTGCCAGAAATACTATGATGCTAAGAAAGAGAGAGACACACATTTGCAAATTCTTGACCACAAGTTTAACCTGCATAGACAGGGCAGGTTCTACCGCCATGGCAATAAAGCTGGCAAACTTCTAGCAAATCTAGTGAGACTTCACACACCTAAATCCATCATAACTGCAATTAAATCGGGAGAGCACCTTAAGACAGACACTAAGGACATAATGAAAGTATTCACAGACTACTACAAAACCCTGTACACTAGACAAACTATAGAAGACGAAGACAAACATATTTTGGCACAATGTTACAGTGCCCCGGCTATCTGATGCTCAAAGAGACAGCCTTAACTCTCCCATACATGTACAAGACATAATACGTGCCATTGGCAACTCAAAATTAGGGAAAGCTGCAAGTCCGGATTCTCTCCCTATAGAGTACTACAAGATTCTCAGTGCTGATATAGCCCCAGTGTTAGCTGCCACCTACACTAGTTATTTACTGGGAACATCCACACCAGATGCGAGATTTACAGATGCTAACATTTGCATACTCCCAAAGCCAAACAGGGACCATACACTGCCCTCCTCATACAGACCAATTTTTTTGCTTAACAGCGATTACAAATTGTTTACCAAATTTTTGGCAGATAGATTGGCGGAAATGCTACCAGACATAATACATCCAGATCAGACAGGTCTCATTAAACGCCGTACCTCAGTGATCAATATTAGAAAAACACTGGCTGTTATATCTCACTATAATAATTCATATTACTCTGACTCTCAAACACCTAATGTTGATGCATGCCTTCTCGTCATTGACGCTGAGAAGGCGTTTGATAGAATAGAGTGGGATCACCTCTATACCTTCTTAGAAAAGTTTGGCATATCTGGAAACTTTCTCAATGTGCTCCAACAATTATATATCTCGCCATGTATCCCCCTCATTCCTCCTGGAAAGAGGAACCAGGCAGAGATGCCCCCTGTCCCTGTTGCTCTTTAACTTGGCAATAGAGCCTTTAGCATGTTACATCCGTCAAAGTAGCAAAGGCTTAAGAATTCACAGACAAACCTTACACTTGTGCTGATGACCTTCTCCTATATGTTCCAAATCCCCACACTAATGTACCCAAACTGCTACATATGCTAGCCAGATTTGGTGAAATCTCGGGTTACAAAATAAACACAGATAAATCTGAATTAACATGGCTAATTAATACCCAAAAAACCCCACTACAAGGCACCAACTTGAAAATAACTGCAGGAAACTTCACATACTTAGGGATTCACTTACACGTTGACACCAACAAACTATACCACCTACACATAGGCAAAACTATAACCCTCATTCAAAATCAGGTGAAAGGATGGAGAAACCTACCCTTATCCCTCACGGGCAGAATCCAACTTTTAAAAATGATTAGTGAAGAATAAGTATAAAGCGCCTAAAAAGGCTGGGTAATAACTGGCCCAACATACTGACCAGACTTCAGTATAGTTTTAAAAGCCCTTAATACATTTAAATGACGTATAAAAGCCCATAATAGGGGATTAGATGTTAAAATCTTGATTTATTACAAATAATAATGACATAAAAACAGATATAAGACCAAAATAAAATACAATGATAATGAGATATATAAAATCCGGATCTAATAAATCTCCTAAAATGTTCAATGAATGTCCAAAAAACTGTCCTATGGGTAAAATCCAGAAAATACTTTAAAAGTCACACAGTCACAAAGGGTTTGTCCTCCAAATGTTGAAAATGGCAAAACTGAAGTGATGCAAACGATGAGAAAATCAAAACTGAAGTGATGAAAAAATCAAATGTAAAATGTATGTGAAAAAATGTAGAAAAATGTGAAAAAATATGAAAAAATAAGAAAAAAGGCAAAAATAAGTGACTATATATATATACAGGGAGTGCAGAATTATTAGGCAAGTTGTATTTTTGAGGATTAATTTTATTACTGAACAACAACCATGTTCTCAATGAACCCAAAAAAACTCATTAATATCAAAGCTGAATATTTTTGGAAGTAGTTTTTAGTTTGTTTTTAGTTTTAGCTATTTTAGGGGGATATCTGTGTGTGCAGGTGACTATTACTGTGCATAATTATTAGGCAACTTAACAAAAAACAAATATATACCCATTTCAATAATTTATTTTTACCAGTGAAACCAATATAACATCTCAACATTCACAAATATACATTTCTGACATTCAAAAACAAAACAAAAACAAATCAGTGACCAATATAGCCACCTTTCTTTGCAAGGACACTCAAAAGCCTGCCATCCATGGATTCTGTCAGTGTTTTGATCTGTTCACCATCAACATTGCGTGCAGCAGCAACCACAGCCTCCCAGACACTGTTCAGAGAGGTGTACTGTTTTCCCTCCTTGTAAATCTCACATTTGATGATGGACCACAGGTTCTCAATGGGGTTCAGATCAGGTAAACAAGGAGGCCATGTCATTAGATTTTCTTCTTTTATACCCTTTCTTGCCAGCCACGCTGTGGAGTACTTGGACGCGTGTGATGGAGCATTGTCCTGCATGAAAATCATGTTTTTCTTGAAGGATGCAGACTTCTTCCTGTACCACCGCTTGAAGAAGGTGTCTTCCAGAAACTGGCAGTAGGACTGGGAGTTGAGCTTGACTCCATCCTCAACCCGAAAAGGCCCCACAAGCTCATCTTTGATGATACCAGCCCAAACCAGTACTCCACCTCCACCTTGCTCTCTGCCCTTTACCAATCCAGCCATGGGCCCATCCATCTGGCCCATCAAGACTCACTTTCATTTCATCAGTCCATAAAACCTTAGAAAAATCAGTCTTGAGATATTCCTTGGCCCAGTCTTGACATTTCAGCTTGTGTGTCTTGTTCAGTGGTGGTCGTCTTTCAGCCTTTCTTACCTTGGCCATGTCTCTGAGTATTGCACACCTTGTGCTTTTGGGCACTCCAGTGATGTTGCAGCTCTGAAATATGGCCAAACTGGTGGCAAGTGGCATCTTGGCAGCTGCACGCTTGACTTTTCTCAGTTCATGGGCAGTTATTTTGCGCCTTGGTTTTTCCACACGCTTCTTGCGACCCTGTTGACTATTTTGAATGAAACGCTTGATTGTTCGATGATCACGCTTCAGAAGCTTTGCAATTTTAAGAGTGCTGCATCCCTCTGCAAGATATCTCACTATTTTTGACTTTTCTGAGCCTGTCAAGTCCTTCTTTTGACCCATTTTGCCAAAGGAAAGGAAGTTGCCTAATAATTATGCACACCTGATATAGGGTGTTGATGTCATTAGACCACACCCCTTCTCATTACAGAGATGCACATCACCTAATATGCTTAATTGGTAGTAGGCTTTCGAGCCTATACAGCTTGGAGTAAGATAACATGCATAAAGAGGATGATGTGGTCAAAATACTCATTTGCCTAATAATTCTGCACTCCCTGTATATATATATGTATATATATATATATATATATATATATATATATATATATATATATATATATATAAACACAAAACAAATGGTTAAAAATGTTAGTGTAAAAAAGTGATGAAAAAATGTGATAAAAAAATATGATGAAAAAATATATATTAGCCAAAAAGTGTGTTAGCCAAAAAGTATGAGAAAAAATGAGTGAGACCAAAAAACAATCCTGCAGAAATGGTCCTGATAGTGGTTGTGTCTGTAAATCCTATTTGGTGTAGTGTCCCAGTATCGATCCTATTTGATGTAGTGTCCTATAAACAATAAAATAACATAGTGTAGATCGTATAGATAAAATAACAATAATTAGAATTTTGCTTACCCAGTATTTTGCTTACCTATGAGGCCTTTTTCAAGACATACAATTGTGTGACACAATTGGCCTTATATAGGGTAAGCAATCAAACAAACAAAGTAAATTTTGGCGCCAAAAACGTTACTTTTTGGGCCACCCACTTCCTGTTTGTGCTGTATTATGGGTAAACAGCTCTAATTATGAGAATAACTACCTAAAAGAGTCCTGTTTTTAGAAATAAGGCTGTGTAAACTACTTCACTGTGTTTGTGCAATTATATTCAGTATTCTTAAAATGCTACTGTAATTGTGAATTGTCTCAAAATTACAATTAGTATGCAATGACATCACTTCCGGTTTCATAAAAACCGGAAGTATGTCATGGAAATTTGTAATAAGTTTCTAAAATGAAATTTGTAATAAGTTTCTAAGATGAATAATGTCACCTATATCTAGACATGGCCTATCAACAAGTGCCTGCTAGCTTAAAAAACACTAACATTTTTAACCATTTGTTTTGTGTTTTTTTATATATATATATATATATATATATATATATATATATATATATATATATATATATAGTCACTTATTTTTGCCTTTTTTCTTATTTTTTCACATTTTTCTAAATTTTTTCACATACATTTTACATTTGATTTTTTCATCACTTCAGTTTTGATTTTCTCATCGTTTGCATCACTTCAGTTTTGGCCATTTTCATCATTTGGAGGACAAACCCTTTGTGACTGTGACTTTTAAAGTATTTTCTGGATTTTACCCATAGGACAGTTTTTTGGACATTCATTGAACATTTTAGGAGATTTATTAGATCCGGATTTTATATATCTCATTATCATTGTATTTTATTTTGGTCTTATATCTGTTTTTATGTCATTATTATTTGTAATAAATCAAGATTTTAACATCTAATCCCCTATTATGGGCTTTTAAAACTATACTGAAGTCTGGTCAGTACGTTGGGCCAGTTATTACCCAGCCTTTTTAGGCGCTTTATACTTATTCTTCACTATTTGACAGTTCATTTGAGGCCAGCTAGAAGGCCTCACATATAAAGCTTAAGGGTAACCACCTGTGGCGCTTATCTATTTGTCTTATCTCTATTTTTTATAACCTAGCTTAGAATTAAGCAGCCAGGGTTCTCATCACTACTGATAATAAATATAATTTAGCCCACTCCCTCAGTTATTGTGTGGGTGTAAGATCCCCCTATTATACTAAGATGGAGTCTCTCAGAAATCTGAGACAGTATATTACCCTGTAAACTCCTACCAACAAGGGTGATATAGAAGGAGATGATTGTATAGATGCACAAAGTCTACTCAAAGAACTAGAAAAACTACTAATCACTGAGGTGAAATATAAAGCTGATATTTCATTTCTGAAGAAATGCATAGAATTGAATATCGTACCTAAAGGGTTGGTAGTGACCAAAGAGTGTGCTTTTCCAATAACACACTCTATATTTTCTAAAAAAAGATGGCAAGATGCACTTATACAAGCGTCTAAGGTACTAATGGGTATTATTGTAGAATATAGAGAAGAATTAATTAAGCAAACAGACAAAGATATTAAAGAGGATGAAGACATTTTAATGAATTTAGAGAGTTCAGGACTAGATATAACAGAGAGTAAGACTAATCTAGTCAAAAGAGTCACAAAAGTAAGAGAAGAAGTGATTATGAAAAAGACCAAGAAACTCAATAGAGAGATGAAAAAGAAGAATGAGGACACTCTCAATACTTCTAAAGAAATAGAGACTGAACCAGATATAATTACTAGATCTGTACCTAACACCAATAGAGAAGATGGAAAAGAGACACCAAGAGATCGTCCAAATACAAACCATAGGAGAAGAAACCTCTCAACACACAATCCCTATAGGAACAACAATAGGGGATATTATATGAATACACCTCCACGAGATAGAGGTTATATCTATGGAGTAAACAGCAGTGGTCAGAGATGGAGGAATAATTATGATTACAATCATAATAATTATAACCCATGGTGGGACAGAAAAAATAATCAGAATGGCTGGAAGAGACCTAACTACTATAACAGACAGAATACATATGGACATAATTCAAATAAAAATCATCACTATAGAACATCAGATAATGGAACAAGAGAATGGAATATGGGATACAACAATAGAGGTAATGATTGGAGACAGAGAGAGAGATACTATGATGATCGCGAGCATTACCCTCAGGATAATCATAGAGGCAACCGTGCTAGATGGCAAGAGGAAGAGAGACTTTACCCTGAAAGGGATGAGTATTATGGAAAAGAAGAATATTCACATCAAAAAGAAAAAAGGCCAAACTTCAGAGATAGAACACCTCGAAGACAGGACACCTTACGAACACAGGGTGAGAACAATAACAACATTAAGTGGAGAAATCCCATACATTACGAAAAAACTAAGGAGCCAGCGGTTGATGACATAACCCTAGTCCAACCAGCCTGTGGTAAAGAACAAAGGGAAAATGCAACCAGGAAGGAAGGATGGAGATTCAAGGAAAACCCCTCCCACAAATTCGAAAAGAAAACGCACAGAGGGAAGAGAGGAGGAATCAGAGTGAATAAGAAGAAGACAGAGACCATTGACTCAACATTAGATGTTAGTGCTGCGTCTGACAATAATATCAAGGATGTCATATTCAACCTCAGTACATATAACTTAACGAAGGAAGAACTTGAAGTACTTGGGTTTGGACTTACATTTGCACCAGCTAGAGGTCTAGATAGGTTTCAATCTTATGTCAATACCAAAGAGTTTATAAGGAAACTTACCTTGAAAAGGTTCTTTCTAAAATCTGAGCTGGATAGACAGACACCGCAGAGCTACACAGTTGCTGGACAAGATATGTTTAAACATACAGACCTCAAACCAACATCTAAATTCTATCCTATTACGATGAAGGGAAGCACCATCGAGACTTTTGAGACCATGGTAACTAACGAAATTAGGAGTATCAACCAAAAAAGAAGCCTTATGAAGATTAAACAGAATCTGTCTAAAAAACATAGAGAGACCATTAAAGGGTTGGAATCTAACAACATGATAACCATTAAATCCGCTGACAAAGGCGGAGGGATTGTGGTCCTTAACAGAGCAGACTACAACAACGAAAATGAGCGCCTTCTTAGTGATTCAACAACTTATCGGAAGTTACGGAAGAATCCAGGAGAGGAATTCCAAAAAGAATTGAAAACTCTACTGGGCAAGGCGAAAACACTAGGTATCCTTACTGAAAAAGAATATGGATATCTAGGTGTTCAACATCCCATTATACCAATAATGTATAATATCTGGGATTGGGTCATTAACGAGCAACCTCTCAGAATACGTAGACAAATTGCTACAAAAGTATGTGAGGCAACTTCCCTCTTTTCTAAAAGATTCAACACAAGTTTTAAATGAACTAAATGCAATCCCATGGGAAGAAGGGTTTATAATGATGACGTGTGATGTTACAGCACTTTACACCAGCATTCCCCATAAAGAAGGTTGTGAAGCAGTCCAGTCTTTCTTAGAGAACGATCCAGAGATACCTAAGGAACAATCTGATTTTATAGTTGATAGTATAAAGTACATTCTAACTCATAAATTTTTCTGCAACGAAGGAAAATACTATCAACAGATCTGCGGTACAGCAATGGGGACCAGGTTCGTGCCCAGCTATGCAAACCTGTATATGGGTAGATGGGAGAAGATCTTCTGGGACTCCTGCCCTGCGGGCGCGGACCTGGTCCTGTACCGCAGATATATAGATGACATACTGATCATTTGGAAGGGAACATTAGAGGACTTATTATTCACCATGGAAGTGATGAACAGAAATATTTTAAATCTAAACTTCACATACCAGTGGAGCAAGACGGAGATGGTCTTTTTGGATCTTAAAATAGAAGTAAAAAATGAGAAATGGGAAACATCGACTTTCTTTAAGGAAGTCGATAGTAACAATTACGTACACAATCTCAGCTGCCACCATGAACAATGGAGAAGAAATATCCCTAAGGGACAGTTTTTAAGAATACGTAAGAACTGTTCAAGTGATGAAAAATGGGAGGAACAGGCACTATCACTTAAGGATAAAGTTATAGAAAGAGGCTACCAGGAACATCTCCTCGACTCCAAGATAGAAGAAATAAGGGTCTTAAAGAGACAAGACTATATATAAATATAGAGACAAGAAGAAAGTGGTGAATAATGATGTAATCAATATTCCTATGGTTACAGAATACAGCAGCAACAGGCATATAATAGAAAACATATCCAAGAAACATTGGAACCTGCTAAAAGACGATGACCTAATTGGAAACAAACTTCCCCCAAAGCCGATATTTGTGTACAGAAAGACGAATAATTTAAAGAATAGATTGGCACCAAGCCTTCAAAAAACAAAAAGATCTTATCATACAAAAGAAGTACACCAGATCCAGGAACTTATAAGAATAAGAATAATCATCTATCTGATGGAGTGCTCATGCAGTCTACAGTACATCGGACAAACATTGAGACCGCTGAAAGATAGAATAAGGGAGCACTTATTGTTAATAGAAAAATTAAATATGGACACTACATTATACAGTCATTTTACTACCATACATAAGGGAAATATCAAAGATTTAAAATATACAGGCATCCAAAAAGTAAAGAAAAACTGGAGAGGTGGAAACCACGAGAAAAAGCTTTTAACAACAGAATCCAAATGGATATTTTTATTAAACTGTTTACATCCAAAAGGACTAAACAATAAAGAGGATTTAGTACACTTATTCTAATTGGTCTCTAGTTTATTTTTATTTTTATTGGTCTCTAGCTTATTTCTGTCTCTAGTTCGATTTAATCAGTACCCTGGCTCTATATGATGTGAGTCAATTTTATATGATGTGAGTCATTTTTCTGCCAACGCTCCTTAAGTTTTAACCTGTACCTGATTATTAGGTACCTCCCTCTACTGTTTAAAGTTTTAAAGTTTTAAAAAGTTTAAAAAAAAGTTTTTTACTTTTTTGAATATGAGTTAGCAGTCTGAGTAATGACGCCCATTTCCCTCTTTGGTCACTACTTACCATTTTAAGATTTTTAAGAATTTTTACAACTACTTCCAATTTCTAAATATACACTAATTATTTAATCAATATAGCTTATAGACTGCACACCAGGGATGTCTGCTTAGTTAGGGTTGTAAATATATAACTTTCTATATTCCTTAACTGACCATATTATTAGACTCGTATCGATTTTTATGTGTTGGAAGTCACGTAGATGGGTATTTGGGATATATATATTTTAGCAACATTTTTATATGGTTTTATGGTCTTTATGTGCTCGTTAGGGACCTTTGTGTGAAATATTTTATATTTTATTTATTTAATATTTACACAATTTTACTTATATTTATATATATGCGTGATGTATACACATATTATTGGGTTGGATCAATTACCGATTCGTCAGAAATATAAATTTATGTAATTATTGACTCATTTGTTTTAAGTATGGACATTCGGTTTCTGTTGGTTTTATTATATAATATTGTTTTTATCATCTTCATCATCATTATCATGTCTATAGAGAACTAATTTTTTAAACCAAATTATGTTCATTTGCCCTATATACATATATGGGTAAAATCTGATATTTATACCTATGCATTTCTATTGGTTTCAATTGTCGCATTGTATACACAATTTTTGGTTTTATCTTTATTTTAGTTGTCATTGCATTTTAAGGATTTTCTGCTCATTGGTATAGGGAATGTGATGGACCGATGTCTCTGTTTATAGTATTTAGATCACCTCCTCTAATTGGAATACTAGAACATCTGCTGCTTAATAAGTTAGGATGATATAAATGACTTAGTGGCTGTGGTCCATACAATATGATACAAGATTGAATGTTTAAATGGCCAGCCGTTTGCTTTTCAGCCGAAACCGAAAGTGTCGGTTTTGCACATCCGGTTTGGCGATTTTAGGAATATCTTGTGTTCTGCACTCTGGGCCTCTTAGTCTTTACCACAGAACCTTTGACACATGGCCTAAGGGCAAGATATCATGTAAAGAAATGACCAGAAATAATCCGGTTCGTTCCAAATAGGTCTATAGGACCCGAAACCGGAAGTGACGTTGTTTGGACTTCCGGTTTGGCGTGATGGGGAGATATATGTTTTTGTGAATTTCACACCGTTTTTAAAGCTAGCAGGCACTTGTTGATAGGCCATGTCTAGATATAGGTGACATTATTCATCTTAGAAACTTATAACAAATTTCATTTTAGAAACTTATTACAAATTTCCATGAAATACTTCCGGTTTTGACGAAACCGGAAGTGATGTCATTGCATACTAATCGTAATTTTTGATACAATTCACAATTACAGTAGCATTTTAAGAATACTGAATATAATTGCACAAACACAGTGAAGTAGTTTACACAGCCTAATTTCTAAAAACAGGACTCTTTTAGATAGTTATTCTCGTAATTAGAGCTGTTTACCCATAATACAGCACAAACAGGAAGTGGGTGGCCCAAAAAGTAACGTTTTTGGCACCAAAATTTACTTTGTTTGTTTGATTGCTTATCCTATATAAGGCCAATTGTGTCACACAATTGTATGTCTTGAAAAAAGGCCTCATAGGGGCCGAAACGCGTCGATACTGGGTAAGCAAAATTCTAATTATTGTTATTTTATCTATACGATCTACACTATGTTATTTTACATCAAATAGGATTGATACTGGGACACTACACCAAATAGGATTTACAGACACAACAACTATCAGGACCATTTCTGGAGGATTGTTTTTTGGTCTCATTTTTTCTCACACTTTTTGGCTAATATATATATTTTTCTTCAGTTTTGATTTTCTCATCGTTTGCATCACTTCAGTTTTGCCATTTTCAACATTTGGAGGACAAACCCTTTGTGACTGTGTGACTTTTAAAGTATTTTCTGGATTTTACCCATAGGACATTTTTTTGGACATTCATTGAACATTTTAGGAGATTTATTAGATCCGGATTTTATATATCTCATTATCATTGTATTTTATTTTGGTCTTATATCTGTTTTTATGTCATTATTATTTGTAATAAATCAAGATTTTAACATCTAATCCCCTATTATGGGCTTTTATACATAATTTTAATGTATTAAGGGCTTTTAAAACTTTACTGAAGTCTGGTCAGTACGTTGGCCAGTTATTACCCAGCCTTTTTAGGCGCTTTATACTTATTCTTCACTATTTGACAGTTCATTTGAGGCCAGCTAGGAGGCCTCACGTATAAAGCTTAAGGGTAACCACCTGTGGCGCTTATCTATTTGTCTTATCTCTATTTTTTAAAAATGATTATCCTACCAAAATTGCTTTATACTCTCTAGATGCTCCCTATCCTGCTGACAAAGCGGGACCTAAATAATTTAGCAACCTTGTTTGGTGCAGTCGTCTGGCACCATGGGAAACCAAGGATTAACAAGCTTCATTTAGCAATGCCAATTAATTCAGGTGGGCTTAGTCTCCCCAATCTCAGATGGTACAACTGGGCATCTTTGATCAAAGTGGTAGTGGGTTGGTTGGCCCAATCAGACTATTTTTGCACCCAGTGGAAAGTGAGCTGCTAGCACCCATACACCCTGCTTTTTTACCACACACCCCGTTATCATCCCTCCCCCCACATATCAAGCAAAACATACTATTCAGAGACCCACTGAGGGCTTGGGCTAAACTTTGCAAAACATGGGGGATGGTGTTTACATTTAGCAAATACCTACCTCTTCAAGGCAACCCCAACTTCATATCAGGGTATACAACAGCCATCTTTAAATTTTGGGAACATCAAGGATTAACGATGGTGGCGCAGCTGATCAACCACACAACGGACCAAATGCTCCCTTTCTCAGACCTTCAAGCACAATACACTCTCCCTAGCACGCACAGATTTGCTTATTTCCAAAGTCGTCATTATGTCCAGAGCCTCCTAACTGAGGGCCTAGCATCTTTGGACATAACCAGGATTGTTACTCTCTGTAACCTGGCCTCCCAAGGAACACACTCCATTACACCTATCTATAAGCTAATGATAGAACATAATGAGACACAAATAATGCAGGACATCACACTCAAACATCACACTCAAATGGCAGGGACAGAGGATTCCTGATGTTACACAAGAACAAATCACACATAGCATACTAGCAGTCAGAACAGCTACCCTGTCCTCCAACTTACACGAAACTCAAATAAAATTTCTGCATCAGGCGTACATAATACCCAAAATTAGATCCAAATGGGTTCGGGACACATTGAACGAGTGCCCCAAATGTTCAGCACCCACCCCAGACCTGGTCTGGGACTGTCCTAAAGTGCAGAGGCTTTGGGGCAAAGTTAGATTTTGGTTGTCCAAAATACTTAAAACTGACATAACACTAACTGCAGCAAGTATACTCTTTTTTCAGGATAGTTCCCTAACCCCTAACCATCAAAGATTTCTTAACCTAGCTGTACTAATGGCCAGGAAACTAATTTTAAAATACTGGGCCAAGAATAGAGAGCCTTCCTTCAAAAAACTTACCCACGCATTATATCAGCAACTTTTGATAGAACATGCAGACACACAGGGGAATCGCGAGGCTAGAATAAAAGCATTTATAGATAAGTGGGAATCATATCTACTATACCTACCAAGGGGTCTAAGGGAAAAGCTGCTATGCCCCTTCCAACATTCTGCATTCATGCTTAATGAAAACCTACATGGCCGCTGGTGCCTACAGGGAACTGACTCTGACATCTGACGGACCAGGACAGAAACAACAGGCGGACTGTTGCATGACTGAGGAGACCTGAAGGTTGAGACTATGCCCATCCGCCGACGCATATTTATATAACAAACGGTATTTGCATTATTTAGCTTAACTGTTAACATTACTGCATTTAATTATCCACCTAGTTACTGACCTACTATGTTAACATCTTAAGTGGAAGGCCTGAACACGCTCAGAAATACTTGGTCATAAGATGAATCCTACCCTGATGTTAGCAAGTAACTTATCTATGGGGCTGTTAGTGCCTCTAGAAAGTATTTTTCTGGTGTGCAATGATGTAATCGACAATACTACGCCTTCAAACTCATTAATATTAGTTGCTATTAATTGTTATTGTATTGTTTTGTTTTATTTGTGGTTTTGTCTATTTAAATGTTATAGTAATATATGAGGCTTGGCTGCCTCACATTGCTCAAGAAAAAGACTTTTTGGACTCAAAGCAGATTCAACTACGTTGATGAGACTGTTTATTGTTGCCTATAATAGGCTCTACGATGATTGTTATTGTATAATGCTATGTGGTGCTGTCCAAGTTCTTCTTTAAAAATATCAAAAATAAAGTTTAAAAAAATATATATATATATATTTTCTTTAAAATGAATCTCTTCACACTGTCACTTGGAACTACTAAAAATAAAATAACCTAGTGTTGCTTTATTCTGCACAGCTACTATCTATAATGTTTATAATTCTACAACTATGATCCTAATAGTCAACAATCTCATCTGATATAAACACTGCTAGTTTACTAATTATTTTATGCAACCTAAATTCTCTCACACTCCTGTATGAGGAAAGAATACAATCATAACATCATTTAAAACTACAAAATCTCTTAAAGGTAAACACATCTTTATGGTAAGATAATTCCTTTCATTGACAAACCTCTGGAATTACAAAATTCAAATTGCAGATACCATACCAATTAATAAAAGGGAAAAATACGGGGGGCATGTCCGGGCGGCGAACCACTATGGACGCAATATTAGGATCTCTGAAGGATATCCGCCGATTATCTTTCATATAGAGCACAGTACACACAAGATATAGAATCATTATAATCTAGTGGACTCAACGATATCATACTCGCTGCTTAAATGACTTTGGAATCCTGATCCAGACCGTTTAGATCTCAGGCGGCGGCCTACCCACGAGATCCAGGCCCCCCCCCCCCCCAGTGAACTGGGTAGAGCAGTTTGTGTGTAACTGCGTAAATACACTATCTCAATCTCAATACACTAAAACGTTATTTGGGACTTTGTTGCATGATAGCCCAGCTATCACCTTTTTCATAATGGAGGGTCTACTCAGATGGGAGCTGACAGTGAACCGGCTCCTTGAGGATCATTTTCAGAGCCTTGAGCATGGGATATGCGCTATCCTGACAGCTGGCCGTAATGATAAACGGGGGAAGGTGGAACGCACAAATCCGACCGTGCAGAGTGATCTTACACCATGCAAGGTAGAGTCGGATGTATTGGAGGTCCCCATCCCGCACCCACGAGGGGAACTAACCTGCCCTTCCCCAAGGGGAATGCCACTTACAGGATATCCCCAGACGGGGAGACCAGTGCCTTCGAGAGAGTTGCTGATGTCTACGAGACTTGTCACCACATGGGAGCGGAAAGGATCAGAAGCGAAGATAGAGGCAGAGATTGAACTCAGGCTGGCTGTGGGGAGGGCCGCTCCTCGATATCCCCGGGTTGCAGAAACAGCTGTTACGATGGATCGGATGGCCGTCCGTGCTATACCTCTTCCTGTGAAAATACCGGCCGGTATGTCTCATCGAGGTAACACTCTTAATTCAGCCAGAAATCCAAGAGTCAATACCTTCCCTGTACTCCACATGACAGAAGCATCGTTGTGGCTACTAGCAGGGCCAGGACTCCCCGGAGATTTGTCTGCCAGATTTTGGTTCTATCCGGCAGAGAGGGCAGAACTTGGGTACACCTTCAAAGCCTTTAAAGCAGGTATCGGCTGAAAGATTCTTATATTTACTATACGAAAGCCTGTTATCATGATCAACTTATGAAACTCTGAGGGGTTTTGTTCTTGACAACAATAACTGTGTGAGTTTGGAGGTGCTTCAATGTTCATGATGCCCCCACTAGACAATTACAGATACATTTATATTGGTTAACATCTTAAACTGCTCTTTCCTGCTATAGTTAACTAGCACAGATTTTGACCTGGGCTGATATAATCCTTATGCAGCATTTAGACGCTCCGGGGTCAGAGAAAACTGCAGATCGCTGTACACCTTTACAGGACTTTAAACGTCTCAGTGGACTTTTTTGGTTTTTACCCAGTTGTCTCATTTCACCCAGATAGTTTTCTATCACTGCACAATATCTGTATTGTTTTATTTGTTAATGTGTGTTAATATGTGCCAGGCCCTCCTCTCCCGAATACTTTTACAGGTTGACATGTCCCCCCCTAGCTTGAGATAGGCAATCCTATTATCCTGCCAGCAAATTGAGATCATACTCTGTAAGTTGGTTGATTGCATCTCCCTGTATTTTACTGCAGCAGGCCTCCAGTTATTCGCCATTATAGCGCCTCCTCTTGAATTGTTTGGAAGCCTACACCTGTGCCTGTATGTTATTTTCTGATTATTATGCCATGTTATTATTTCTCACCCTCCCTCCCATATAATTCTTGAACAGTGTTGGTGAAGGTATACGACTGTTATATGATATAGTTCAAAGTACCCATTCCCATTAGAAGTTATAAATATTAACCCTAGGATATCAAGCTCATCACCCTATTGTTTATGATAACAGGCTCCCTGACCTCTTGTAATCCCATTTGTAAATAAGCTAAATCATGACAGCTTCCCATTGGTTACCATAAAAGTGTATAGTTTTTGTTTTATTTCTATCAAGCATGATATATATAGTTCATATTTGTTTTATATAACAGAGTTGAATATTTAAAAAAAAAAAAGAAAAAATGAGATTAACCATTTGAGATACAAAAGTGGCCTCATATTGCACATGGCTGCACCTGCACCTTTATGTCTCCAATAGAACTAGGAGGTCCAAAAGTGGCCTCAGCTGCTAATTAGAGGGCATATAGTTTTAGTGGCAAGCACTATGTTCAGTAACACTGTTGAATATGGCCATATAAATGTACTTTACCAAATGTGCTTTGAATATACACGTTACATACCTGGAAACTATTTCTACTAATTATACTACTCCCTAAACAAATATTTCTAAGTATAATTAATATAAACTTCTAGCTGAGACATGTCCTCATTGCGTTCCATAGGGTGGAGGGTCTAAAATATTCTGATATATTGCAGCATTTTCTTTAAACTATAACGGTGCAAACATATTTTCTATACTCAGAGGGCCATTCAATAGGTTATAATACTGCAAGGTTTAGAGTTACCCTTATCTAAAGGGTTACTTTGTTTAAGTACATAAACTACAATGTGCACTAATACCAATAAGGCATACTTTTCTGTGGACAAAACTATACGATTTCTTATAACTAATATTATAAAAATAACACAAATACAAGAGCATACAAAACAAGCAATATAAGTAAACAAGTTAAAACAATACTCCCCTAATTTAATTGGTTGACCCTGTAACAGCGTAACAGGTCCTCAATATCAACCGGCAAGGCACAGTCCAGAGAAGGATAGTCTTTATGTTTTGAAGACACACATCATAGGAAACAGTCATGGATTACCCAGAGTCCAGCTCTTGGGCTGGTACCAGCATGCAAAGCAAAGAATGGATCCAAAGATAGTACAGCAACTTTTACTGCAGTATGGTGGTTAAAACAAGCTTGACAAAAGGTATTTTATCTTCATTCTTCTTTCTTTAAAGGTTTACTTGCATTCAATCTTCAATCTTTTGAAGAGTGCACTATGGAATTTTATCTGTACAGATTTTACCTAAATATGAAAAACTCAAAAATAATTCAGTTAGTGTCTTTAATCTCTGGATACAGCTTCATGATCTCATCCTGCAAATACAAATATTGTGTTAAGAACAAAATAGAAAAATAAAAACATTTTAGGTTCACTTTCTTACTTAAAATAATAATCACCCAAATCACATAAAGATACTCATCAATATTTTCACCTTGTTTGCGTGAAACATCCCATGTGGCACGCAAACACAATATAACACAAAACTAAAAGACAAATCATGCACTCCACTCATGCATGCAGAATACTATTCTCAATAGCAAGCAAAATCAAATACTCCTCACTATTCAATATGCCATTCATACAGCATGCTTCCACATGCAGTCACGAAAGAGAAAAACATAGCAATCTCTTAGAAAACATTTAAAACCACTAGTCAATTCCACAAAACAAAACATTAACAGCCGACACAAACTTTAAACAACCACAATTAACCTAAAATTCAACACATATACTTACATTCACTGAAACACAGCACTTGCAAAACACTACAAATAATTAAAATCCTATAACAACCATCTATACCCTGGTTCTGCAAATTCTACCATGCACAATACTATGAGATCATACTAATAAGGCAATCACTGCAGATGATCAATAAACTCCAGTTGCATATTTACAAATAAAATCCTGAACCATAAATTTACAAAGGAACACACAAACACCTAAGTACCCTATTTTGGGAAAGATCAGATAATAATGGTACAGCCACTGTTCTATATAGCTCCTGCCCGCATGCACCATGCAAATCCACTGTTAAATAAATCAGGTGTGGCACAAATAATTTGTGAAAAGCTCTAGAATCCAGTCTATACTTTTATATAACCACAATTTTAATAAATACACAATTATTTGATTCAACTTTGTTTTATAATTTGATATTCACCATTTTGCAGCTCTCTAGCTAAATATAACACTTGCGTATAACAAAAAAATAAGCTTTCTACTAAATAATAATAATAATAATAATAATAATTTACACTAATAGATTAAAAAGGATAGTTTGTTCAAAAATTTCCCCTTTAAATTGTTCCCAATGATCCATTGGCCTTACTTATAATAAAAAATGTATACTGACGTTCATTAAATAGCCTAAGCAAACACAGCCAGCATAAAAACACACTCACAGTGGGATGCAGGCTAGTTAAAGGGACATTTTACCCAAATTAAAAAAATATCTTTAATTGAAACTGCTGACACAGTTAAATATACTAGTGTTAGGCTTACGGTAAACCTCATTTACTCTCTCTGTAAATATTTCTTTAAAATCTCAGATTTTATATCAGTTTGCCTGTATCCCTTTAAATATTTTCTCTTCTTCTTTTTTCCTTCTTTTTTCGCTAGTCTCACAAATCGCAACACCAAGATTGCAGGCAATTTATCAGTTCAGTTTGCATTACAGAGAGAATTAAGTTACACTGCGTAAATATCTGCTATCTAAACGGCAGATTTAAAAAGAATAATACAAAGAAAGGTCTCAAAAAATATATTTTGCAAACTGCTAATACAGTGCTATTGCTGCTCATGAACTCCTTTCACATGAGTGAACTGGTCCTTTAAGTAATAAAATGACAATTTTCCATTGCCCTGTCTAAGCCCTGAGCTCCGGTTTTACAGACAAATATAAGATAAGGAACACAATAAAATATACTAATTATCTGAAATTCAACCCATTGCAATTTACTTCATATATACACAAATAAACTCACAAATGCAACTTCTCCTACATTTTAAACTATTCAGCTTGTATAACAAGCCATTGAAAATACCTTAATATCAAAACTACGTTACAGTGTACTGTCCCTTTAAGGACTAACCATTTATCACGTAAATTACATATGTATACCCGAGCCATGATTTAGGAAACTTGTATTATTTACCACAAAATTCTACTTCTTTACTGTATCATGACCTGCATATTTAAATGAGAGCCATCACAGCATACATAATACCCATTTCTATTAAAACTTCTACTGCATTAATTTACTTGCAACAGAAACGGACACAAATACTTTTAGATAAATTTAATGATATACAGCCTATAACCATATTTTATCTTTTCCACTAACGCCGTGCACAAATCTTGCAAATACAACATACTTGAATCAACCTGTTAATCTTTTTTCATTTACCCGAACATGATCACAAGTCACTCAATCATCCGCACATTCACAAATCCCTTAATTAGTTCACTTGCAAAAACAATATATTTATATGCCACAACAGGTGGACAGTTTTTTTATTTGCATACAATTATCACTTAAAACTAAAAACTGCTATTAATAACACAAATACTTAAAAACATGCTATAATAATCAAACTTCAAATACCTCATTACAACGTCTGATTTCTTAGCTAAGAAACTAGCTTAAATAATTACCATACAGAAAGAAAAATGCACCAAGGTCATTTTTACAGCGATACACACACTCATCTCGCATACCAGAAATTCACTCCCTTTTTTGTCCTTTCCTTCTCAGGAAAACATATATTTCATAACATACCAAAGACATATAAAAATACAATAAGATTAACTTTCCACCAAATTTAAAATGTATTTGAAAGTGTCCGAATTTGCAAGGAATGGTCATTTTCCCCACAAATTTAGAAAAAAACAAACATTTCAAACAGGATAAAACATCCTCTTTTTTTCTTTTCTTTTTTTTTTTTTCCCGTTCTCTGAATATGTGCTCTGGTGTGTGCGCTCAGTGGCCCCCCCTCTATTCCCACAACATTCTTTAACACAGAGGAAGTTTTCTCGTTGAATCTACAAAGCTAACAGTTTTATAATCCCCCTCCCTTTCTAGAGTGGATATCTCCCCGCCTGAAATACTTCTGTTAACCCCTTTGTAGACATTAAAAATGCAATCTCCTTCTCCTCTTTTTAATATGCATTATTATCCATATTTTGCTATGAGCAGACCCCATTTTTACATGCACAATAAGAGCAGCAATGCTAAAATGCACAGTCCCTTAATATTCTCTAAGCACAGCACAGCACAGCAATCAAATAGCAATAAAAAGCAAGCAAGCACCAAATAGTTTATCCATTTCCAGTGATAGGTAACAAAAACTTTACTATAGGACTGTATATAGGGATAACTTCAACACAGATGAGACTCACTCATCACAACACAGCGATGCCAACTTGCCCGGGGGACTGATAACCTCCGGTCAAATGCATACAAACTTTTATCTTGCGCGCTTCACCAGACAGGACTACAATATCTGTCTAAATCAGCACAGGACTTTAACCCGCCTGGAGGGGATTATCACAACTGCCGGCAGGTCTGAAAACCTCCGCAGAACCCTGCTTCTACTGCAGGATCCCCTTTAACCCTTTATCATATATAACCAACACCTATCACAAAAATAAAACCAACTAAATTTAGGTTCAGATTCACAGAGGGAAAGTAGAGTAAAAAACACTCATCTACTTACACAGTGCGAATCCCACGTGCTGACACCAGAAACTGTAAGGTGTTTTTTTCATGGGGGGAGCGTGTCAGTTCAGGACTGGGCCTCAGGCACACCGTACCAACTGGAGATGAATAGATTATTTGATAAGGACGTCCAGAGAACAGTAATTCAGACCATGCAGCAATGATCTAACACTATTCTGTTTATTGAAAGATACAAAGCATGTTTATAGACGACAGATACAGCATATGGGGTTAACATGATGACGCGTTATGGCCGCGTCATTTTACTCAGTTTTACACAGTGTTTGTCAGGAAAAATACTAGCTCATAAACAATATTTCTATAGTCATAATAAGGAGTGCATCTAGGATGAAGACAAGGTTATTTGAGCATCTTATAGAGATAGTACCCTCCAGGCGTTGCGCCAGGAACATCTACAAGGTTAACTAGCTTTGCAGAGAATAATAACAAACATGTATTTCTCACTACAGAATAAACCACTATAATAAAGGTTATTCAGACAAGATGGATGCCAAAGACAAAATGGCGGCAAAGAACAAGATGGCGCTACTCATGCTAACAATAATTCCTAACAAACAGACTACATCTGACTTGTCTAGCTGTTAGGGTACGATTGGTTTTGAGGTACTGGAGATTTCTGTGATCAGTATAAATTAGGATATGAATAGTTGTTCCCTCCAGGAGATGTCTCCAGTGTTCGAGAGCACTTTTCATGGCAAATAGTTCTTTTTCTCCTACATGGTAGTTGAGTTCTAAGAGTGACATTACCCTCGAGAAAAAGGCTACTGGGTGGAGCGGCTCATTTAGATTTTCTCTTTGAGAAAGTATAGGACCAATTGCATAATTAGATGCATCTACTTCTAATATATATTGGAGCATTGGATTGGGAATTTTCAGTATTGGAGCTGTTGTGAAACAGGTTTTTAAATATGAAAAAACGTTATTTACTGCTGTTGACCAAGTGAAATTTATATTTTGTTTTGTTGGGTCTGTTAATGGTTTTGCTATGGTGGCAACATTTTTAATGAATTTTCTATAAAAGTTTGCAAATCCCATGAATTTCTGGACATGTTTTTTAGTCTTAGGAGTAGGCCATTCTTGGATTGCCTTGACCTTGTCACTTTCCATGTGAATACCTTTTGGAGTTATGTGGTAAACCAAGAAGGTAATATATGTTGTGTGAAATCTGCATTTTTCTAGTTTGGCATATAGATGGTGGGAATGTAGTCTTGAAAGAACAGTTCTTACATGTTTAACGTGTTCATGTAGGTTAGGAGAATATATTAGAATGTCATCTAAGTATACAACTATACATGTGTCCAAGAGGTCTCTGCAAATATCATTAATGAACCTCTGAAAAGTACCTGGGGCATTGCACAACCCAAACGGCATAACTGTATATTCATATAACCCATAGCGATTTTGAAAAGCTGTGAGCCACTAATCCCCTGGTCTTACACGTATTAGATTCTAGGCCCCCCCATAGATCGAGTTTAGTGTATATTGTGGCACCCTTTAATCTCTCGATAAGTTCAGGGATGAGTGGTAAGGGGTAGCAGTTTTTCACTGTCCTTTTGTTGAGTTCTCTGTAATCCACTATAGGCCGCAGGGAGTTATCTTTATTTCTTACAAAGAATATTCCCGCAACTGCTGGAGAAGTGGATGGTCTTCTAAAGCCTTTACGAAGGTTATCGTTAATGTAAGATTTTAGTTCTTGTAATTCGGGTTCTGAAAGCTGGAATATGTGTCCGTATTGTATGTCTGAACCAAGGATTAGTTCAATAGGACAATCGTATCCCCTATGGGGTGGTAAAGACTCTGCTTCTTTTTTTATCAAAGACATGCTGGAAATCAGTGTATTGGGATGGAATGAGACTTTCTGTGGTAGTGAGTAAAGGGAGATAAGAGAAACAGGTAGTATTACAAAAAGGTGATTGGAAAGTTATTTTGTTTTCAGACCAATGTATATTAGGTTGGTGTAGACGTAAACAATATAACCCCGTCAAATTATATGTAATTTCGGTGATTATCAGCTGTAGTGATGAGTAATGGTATGGTTTGGTGTGTGATTGGGCCGGTTTCTAATTGTTTTCCATCAATGAGACACACTAACACAGGTTTAATTTTTTTAACAATTGGGATTTTATTTGTACGTACATTAGCAAGATCAAGATAGCATGCATAAGCTCCTGAATCCACAACAGCGTCAAGTTTGAGGTGGTGGTGGTCCCACTGTAGAGAGACAGGGAGTAAATAATAAGAAGTTTGGCTTTTTTTATTTTTTATTGAGGTATAGTTTTGGCAGACAGACAAAACAGTAAAGCATTGCACAATCACTTTCTAAGGATGCTTATGAAAAATTACATTGTACAGAATACATATAGGAGCATAAGGGTAGCAAACAATATCTGCTTTCTACAACATGTAGAATTGGTAATGTCAATTGTGCTATGCAGAGACAAAATATATACAGTTGTGCTCATAAGTTTACATACCCTGGCAGAATTTATGATTGATTTTTTGGCCATTTTTCAGAGAATATGAATGATAACACAAAAACTTTTCTTTCACTCATAGTTAGTGTTTGGCTGAAGCCATTTATTATCAATCAACTGTGTTTACTCTTTTTAAATCATATTGACAACAGAAACTACCCAAATGACCCTGATAAAAAGTTTACATACCCTGGTGATTTTGGCCTGATAACATGCACACAAGTTGACACAAACAGGCCCATTTATCAAGCTCCGTACGGAGCTTGAAGGGCCGTGTTTCTGGCGAGTCTTCAGACTCGCCAGAAACACAAGTTATGAAGCAGCGGTCTAAAGACCGCTGCTTCATAACCCTGTCCGCCTGCTCTGAGCAGGCGGACAGGAATCGCCAGAAATCAACCCGATCGAGTACGATCGGGTTGATTGACACCCCCCTGCTGGCGGCCGATTGGCCGCGAGTCAGCAGGGGGCGGCGTTGCACCAGCAGCTCTTGTGAGCTGCTGGTGCAATGTTAAATGCGGAGAGCGTATTGCTCTCCGCATTTAGCGAGGTCTTGTGGACCTGATCCGCAGTGTCGGATCAGGTCCGCAAGCCCTTTGATAAATGGGCCCCATTGTTGTTTGAATGGCTATTAAAGGTAACGATCCTCACCTGTGATCTGTTTTCTTGCAACTAGTGTGTGTGCATAAAGGTCAATGAGTTTCTGGACTCCTGACAGACCCTTGCATCTTTCTTCCAATGCTGCACTGACGATTCTGGATTCTGAGTCATGGGGAAAGCAAAAGAATTGTCAACAAGGTAATTGAACTGTATAAAACAGGAAAGGGATATAAAAAGATATCCAAGGAATTGAGAATGCAAATCAGCAGTGTTCAAACTCTAATAAAGAAGTGGAAAATGAGGGGTTCTGTTGAAACCAAACGATGGTCAGGTAGACCAACTAAAACTTCAGCCACAACTGCCAGGAAAATTGTTTGGGATTCAAAGACAAACCCACAAATAACTTCAGGTGAAATACAGGACATGTGGTGTGGCTGTTTCAAGATGCACAATAAGGAGGCACTTGAAAAAAGATGGGCTGCATGGTCGAGTCGCCAGAAGAAAGCCATTACTTCGCAAATGCCACAAAGTATCCCACTTACAATACGCCAAACAGCACAGAGACAAGCCTCAAACCTTCTGACACAAAGTCATTTGGAGTGATGAGACCAAAATTGAGCACAACCATAAACGCTACATTTGGAGAGGAGTCAACAAGGCCTATGATGAAAAGTACACCATTCCTACTGTGAAACACGGAGGTGGATCGCTGATGTTTTTGGGATGTGTGAGCTACAAAGGCACAGGAAATTTGGTCAGAATTGATGGCAAGATGAATGCAGTATGCTATCAAACAGAACCCCTCATTTTCCACTTCTTGATTAGAGTTTGAACACTGCTGATTTGCATTCTCAATTCCTTGGATATCTTTTTATATCCCTTTCCTGTTTTATACAGTTCATCTACTTTTTTTCCCACAGATCCTTTGACAATTAATTTGATTTCCCCATGACTCAGAATCCAGAAACGTCAGTGCAGCACTGGATGAAAGATGCAAGGGTCTGTCAGGAGTCCAGAAACTCATTGACCTTTTATACACTAGATATGTGCATGGCGAAAAAATTCGCTTTGGTTCGGATTTATTCAGATTTTTTCGAATTTCAGTTCGGAGCAATTCGAATTCGGAAAAATTTGAATCAATTAGTTTTGGATTCATTCGGATTTTACTAAATTTGTCTCGGTTCGATTCGGTTTGGTTCGGAAATTCAGAATTCGGTGGGATGTGCTGTGTATTAGACTAGTATTATGTACTGTATATTAGGTGTAACCCATAGCAGAGTGATATAACCAATATACTGTAGAATACTAGTGTAATCCATGGCCATCCGAATCTACCGAATAAATCCGAATAAATCCGAACTAATTCGGATTTATTCGGTAAATTCGGCACTATTTTAATTCGGAAATTCGAATCGATCCGAATCCCGAATTTTACGAATTCGGCCGAATTTCCGAATCGATCCAAAATGAATCGCACATGTCTATTATACACACACACAAATTACAAGCAAACAGATCACAGGTGAGGATGGTTACCTTTAATAGCCATTCAAACCCCTTTGTGTCAACTTGTGTGGATGTTATCATGCCAAAATCACCAGGGTATGTAAACTTTTGATTAGGGTCATTTGGGTAGTTTCTGTTGTCATTATGATTTAAAAAGAGTAAACACAGTTGATTGATAATAAATGGCTTCAGCCAAACACTAACCATGAGTGAAAGAAAAGTTTTTGTGTTATCATTCATATTCTCTGAAAAATTGCCAAGAAATCATAAATTCTGCCAGGGTATGTACATTTATAAGCACAACTGTACATGCCAAAGATAATCTAGTCCTTCTCAATTAATTAAGGATGCCACTCTTGGACCTCGACCCATGGTATAAACAAAATTGACATCAACAGAAGGCTATCTAATAAAAAAAGGAGACCACTCGTGGCCATTACATTTACCTCAAGTTTTACATTTTTCTAAAACTGTTAACTGATCATTTTAAAGAAGACACAGTAAACATGGTGTAAACCTTTGCTAATCAATGACAAGTTGGTAATAACAGAAATTATGTTAACAAGGAACCTAGCTGTGACTCAGGAGATCCCTAATATTATATGAAGAAAGGGGAGGGCCAAGTTGATACTGTATTGCCCTAAGGGACTTAATTCCATAAGTAAAAATGCTCAAGAGCTAATTGTAGCTTGCTATACTTTATACTGTCATAGAGCCTGAGATGTGGTATATTTATCTTGGAGCCCAGGGTAAATTATACTGGCTTGCTAGATAATAGAATTGGAAAACAAGCTGCGGGTTATGTGCCCAACAAGGTATATTGCAGATTCATGTTCTGAACCACCCTCTCTAGTAGTTAAAGTCGTAAATATATACGGCTAGATTACAAGTTTTTGTCGGTAATGGTGTGCGGTGTTAACGAGCATTTTTTTTCTCACCGCTCACTTAATACAACGCTGGTATTACAGGTTTTTCTAAACCCGGCGTTAGCCGCAAAAAAAGTGATCGGAGAGCAAAATTTAGCTCCACATCTCACCTAAATATCAGCGCTGCTTACGGTAGCGGTGAGCTGGCAAAACGTGCTCGTGCACGATTTCCCCATAGGAATCAATGGGGCTGATTTGGCTGAAAAAAAAACCTAACACCTGCAAAAAGCAGTGTTCAGCTCCTAACGCAGCCCCATTGATTCCTATGGGGAAATACATTTTATGTCTACACCTAACACCCTAACATGAACCCTGAGTCTATACTCCCCTAATCTTACACTTATTAACCATTAATCTGCCGTCCCCGACATCGCCGACACCTAAATTATATTATTAACCCCTAATCTGCCGCTCCGGACACCGCCACCACCTACATTATACTTCTGAACCCCTAATATGCTGCCTCCAACATCGCCGACACCTACATTATACTTATTAACTCCTACTCTGCCGCCCCCAATGTCGTCGCAACCTACCTACAATTATTAACCCCTAATCTGCCGCCCACAATGTCGCCGCCACTATAATAAAGTTATTAACCCCTAAACTTAAGTGTAACCCTAACACCCCCCTAATTTAAATATAATTTAAAATAATCTAAATAAAAATTACTACAATTAAATAAATAATTCCTATTTAAAACGAAATACTTACCTATAAAATAAACCCTAAGCTAGCTACAATATAACTAATAGTTACAGTGTAGCTATCTTACCGCTAGATTTAGAGTTCTGCGGCCAAAGGGGTACGTTAGCTACGCATGCTTTTTTTCTCCCACACCTTTTAAATACCTTTAGTATTTAGAGTTTACAGAAGGGTTGCATTAGGCTCCAAAAAGGGAGCGTAGAGCATAATTTACCGCCACTGCAACTCTCAATACCAGCGGTGCTAACGGACACGGCCAGCTTCAAAAACGTGCTCGTGCACGATTCCCCCATAGGAAACAATGGGTCAGTTTGAGCTGAAAAAAAACCTAACACCTGCAAAAAAGCAGCGTTCAGCTCCTAACGCAGCCCCATTGTTCCTAAGTCTGCACCTAACACACTAACATGTAGCCCAAGTCTAAACACCCCTAACCTTACACTTATTAACCCCTAATCTGCCGCCCCCACTATCTCTGACCCCTGCATATTATTATTAACCCCTAATCTGCCGCTCCGTACACCGCCGCAACCTACGTTATCCCTATATACCCCTAATCTGCTGCCCCTAACACCGCCGACCCCTATATTATATTTATCAACCCCTAATCTGCCGCCCCCAACGTCGCCGCCACCTACCTACAATTATTAACCCCTAATCTGCCGACCGGACCTCACCGCTACTATAATAAAGTTATTAACCCCTAATCCGCCTCACTAACCCTATAATAAATAGTATTAACCCCTAATCTACCCTCCCTAACATTACCGACACCTAACTTCAAGTATTAACCCCTAATCTGCCGACCGGACCTCACCGCTACTCTATTAAATTTATTAACCCCTAAAGCTAAGTCTAACCCTAACACTAACACCCCCCTTAGTTAAATATAATTTTTATCTAACGAAATAAATGAACTCTTATTAAATAAATTATTCCTATTTAAAGCTAAATACTTACCTGTAAAATAAACCCTAATATAGCAACAATATAAATTATAATTATATTATAGCTATTTTAGGATTAATATTTATTTTACAGGTAACCTTGTATTTATTTTAACCAGGTACAATAGCTATTAAATAGTTAATAACTATTTAATAGCTACCTAGTTAAAATAATTACACAATTACCTGTAAAATAAATCCTAACCTAAGTTACAATTAAACCTAACACTACACTATCAATAAATTAATTAAATAAAATACCTACAATTATCTACAATTAAAGCTAACACTACACTATCAATAAATTAATTACATAAAATACCTACAAATAAATATAAATAAATAAACTAACTAAAGTACAAAAAAATAAAAAAAGAACTAAGTTACAAAAAATAAAAAAATAATTTACAAACATTATAAAAAGATTACAACAATTTTAAGCTAATTACACCTACTCTAAGCCCCCTAATAAAATAACAAAGCCCCCCAAAATAAAAAAATGCCCTACCCTATTCTAAAATACAAATAGAAAAGCTCTTTTACCTTACCAGCCCTTAAAAGGGCCTTTTGCGGGGCATGCCCCAAAGAATTCAGCTCTTTTGCCTGAAAAAAAACATACAATACCCCCCCCCAACATTACAACCCACCACCCACATACCCCTAATCTAACCCAAACCCCCCTTAAATAAACCTAACACTAAGCCCCTGAAGATCTCCCTACCTTATCTTCACCACGCCGGGTATCACCAATCCGTCCAGAGGAGCCTCCGAAGTCTTCATCCAAGCCCAAGTGGGGGCTGAAGAAGTCCATATCGGGCTGAAGTCTTGATCCAAGCGGGCGCTGAAGAAGTCCATCATCGGGCTGAAGTCTTGATCCAAGCGGGCGCTGAAGAGGTCCATCATCGGGCTGAAGTCTTCTATCAAGCGGCATCTTCAATCTTCTTTCTTCCGGAGCCATCTTCCAGCCGACACGGATCCATCCTCTTCTACCGACGCCTACTCGCCGAATGACGGTTCCATTAAATGACGTCATCCAAGATGGTGTCCCTCGAATTCCGATTGGCTGATAGGATTCTATCAGCCAATTGGAATTAAGGTAGGAAAATTCTGATTGGTTGATGGAATCAGCCAATCAGATTCAAGTTCAATCCGATTGGCTGATTGGATCAGCCAATCAGATTGAGCTCGCATTCTATTGGCTGATCGGAACAGCCAATAGAATGCAAGCTCAATCTGATTGGCTGATTGGATCAGCCAATCAGATTGAACTTGAATCTGATTGGCTGATTCCATCAGCCAATCAGAATTTTCCTACCTTAATTCCGATTGGCTGATAGAATCCTATCAGCCAATCAGAATTCGAGGGACGCCATCTTGGATGACGTCATTTAAAGGAACCGTCATTCGGCGAGTAGGCGTCGGTAGAAGAGGATGGATCCGCATCGGCTGGAAGAAGATGGCTCCGGAAGAAAGAAGATTGAAGATGCCGCTTGATAGAAGACTTCAGCCCGATGATGGACCTCTTCAGCGCCCGCTTGGATCAAGACTTCAGCCCGATGAAGGACTTCTTCAGCGCCCGCTTGGATCAAGACTTCAGCCCGATGATGGACTTCTTCAGCGCCCGCTTGGATCAAGACTTCAGCCCGATGATGGACTTCTTCAGCTCCCGCTTGGGCTTGGATGAAGACTTCAGAGGCTCCTCTGGACGGATCGGTGATACACGGCGTGGTGAAGATAAGGTAGGGAGATCTTCAGGGGCTTAGTGTTAGGTTTATTTAAGGGGGGTTTGGGTTAGATTAGGGGTATGTGGGTGGTGGGTTGTAATGTTGGGGGGGTATTGTATGTTTTTTTTTCAGGCAAAAGAGCTGAATTCTTTGGAGCATGCCCCGCAAAAGGCCCTTTTAAGGGCTAGTAAGGTAAAAGAGCTTTTCTATTTGTATTTTAGAATAGGGTAGGGAATTTTTTTATTTTGGGGGCTTTGTTATTTTATTAGGGGGCTTAGAGTAGGTGTAATTAGCTTAAAATTGTTGTAATCTTTTTATAATGTTTGTAAATTATTTTTTTATTTTTTGTAACTTAGTTCTTTTTTTATTTTTTGTACTTTAGTTAGTTTATTTATTTGTATTTATTTGTAGGTATTTTATGTAATTAATTTATTGATAGTGTAGTGTTAGCTTTAATTGTAGATAATTGTAGGTAATTGTAGGTAGTTTATTTAATTAATTTATTGATAGTGTAGTGTTAGGTTTAATTGTAGATAATTGTAGGTAATTGTAGGTAGTTTATTTAATTAATTTATTGCTAGTGTAGTGTTAAGTTTAATTGTAACTTAGGTTAGGATTTATTTTACAGGTAATTTTGTAATTATTTTAACTAGGCAGCTATTAAATAGTTATTAACTATTTAATAGCTATTGTACCTAGTTAAAATAAATACAAAGTTACCTGTAAAATAAATATTAATCCTAAAATAGCTACAATATAATTATAATTTATATTGTAGCTATATTAGGGTTTATTTTATAGGTAAGTATTTAGCTTTAAATAGGAATAATTTATTTAATAAGATTTATTTTATTTCGTTAGATAAAAATTATATTTAACTTAGACTTAGCTTTAGGGGTTAATAAATTTATTAGAGTAGCGGCGAGGTCCGGTCGGCAGATTAGGGGTTAATACTTGAAGTTAGGTGTCGGTGATGTTAGGGAGGGCAGATTAGGGGTTAATAGTATTTATTATAGGGTTATTGAGGCGGGAGGATCCAATAGGATTAAAGTTCAATCATATTGGCTGATCCAATCAGCCAATAGGATTGAGCTCGCATTCTATTGGCTGATTGGAACAGCCAATAGAATGCAAGCTCAATCCTATTGGCTGATTGCATCAGCCAATAGGATTTTTTCTACCTTAATTCCGATTGGCTGATAGAATTCTATCAGCCAATCGGAATTCAAGGGACGCCATCTTGGATGATGTCATTTAAAGGAGCAGTCATTCAGTCATCGGATCAAGAACGAAGAGGATGCTCCGCGTCGGATATCTTGAAGATGGACCCGCTCCGCTCCGGATGGATGAAGATAGAAGATGCCGCCTGGATGAAGACTTCTGCCCTTCTGGAGGTTCACTTCTGCCTGGATAGGATGAAGACTTCTGACCCGTCTGGAGGACCACTTCTGCCCGGTTGGGTGAAGACGTCTCAAGGTAGGGTGATCTTCAGGAGGTTAGTGTTAGGTTTTATTAAGGGGGGATTGGGTGGGTTTTAGAGTAGGGTTGGGTGTGTGGGTGGTGGGTTGTAATGTTGGGGGGGTATTGTATTTTTTTTTACAGGTAAAAGAGCTGATTACTTTGGGGCAATGCCCCGCAAAAAGCCCTTTTAAGGGCTATTTGTAATTTAAGGGATTTTTATTATTTTGGGGGGCTTTTTTATTTTACTAGGGGGATTAGAGTAGATGTAATTAGTTTAAAAAACTTGTAATTATTTTATTATTTTCTGTAATTTAGTGTTTGTTTTTTTCCGTAATTTAGATAATTTTATTTAATTGTATTTAATTGTAGTTAATGTAGGTAATTAATTTAATGATAGTGTAGTGTTAGGTGTAATTGTAACATAGGTTAGGATTTATTTTACAGGTAAATTGGTCTTTATTTTAGCTAGGTAGCTATTAAATAGTTAATAACTATTTAATAACTATTGTACCTAGTTAAAATAAATACAAAGTTGCCTGTAAAATAAAAATAAACCCTAAGCTAGCTACAATGTAACTATTAGTTATATTGTAGCAAGCTTAGGGTTTATTTTATAGGTATTTAGTTTTAAATATGAATAATTTATTTAATGATAGTAATTTTATTTAGATTATTTTAAATTATATTTAAGTTAGGGGGGTGTTAGGGTTAGGGTTAGACTTAGGTTTAGGGGTTAATAACTTTATTATAGTGGCGGCGACGTTGGGGGCGGTAGATTAGGGGTTAATAAATGCAGGTAGGTCTCTGCGATGTTAGGGACAGCAGATTAGGGGTTAAAAAACATTTAACTAATGTTTGCGAGGCGGGAGTGTGGCAGTTTAGAGGTTAATATATTTATTGAAGTGGCGGCGATGTCCGGTCAGCAGATTAGGGGTTAAAAAATGTATTTAAGTGTTTGCGATGTGGGGGGGCTCGGTTTAGGGGTTAATAGGTAGTTTATGGGTGTTAGTGTACTTTTTAGCACTTTAGTTAAGAGTTTTATGTTACGGCGTTAGCCCATAAAACTCTTAACTACTGACTTTTAAATGCGGTATCAGCAGGGGCGTATTTAGGTTTTGTGCTGCCCTAGGCACTCAAAATTCTGCTGCCCCCCCCACCCCCCTCCCCACCCCAGGTTTAAGGCCTTTTTTTAGACATAATATTTTTGGGGCAGGGTGTAAAAAAATTAAAAAAAATAATGTATTTTTAAGTAGATGTTTGCCAGGGCTTGCATTCACTTTGGTCACACACAGTAGTATATACTTGTATTGTTTCTGAATGTATTAAATGCACACAACATATTTTAGTTGTGTTTTAAGTCACATGGTTGTATAGATTCAGCAATAAATACTTATTCTTTGCATGTATGACAGATAGACAAACAGTAAATGTACAAGTATTTAGTGACTAATCCGTTTAAGTATTTTAATGCCTAATGAAGATGTATTGAAGGGAGAAAGGCATATGCTGTTTCACAATGGTCATGGTGTAGTGCACACTGCACTGTGTAGTGTGTGTGAGTCTCAATCACGCGGTGGAGCCACTTAAGAATACCGCATTCCCTCTCAGTCCAGGCCAGGCTGCGCAAGTGAGCTCCGCTTCCACTGTCACTACGTCATGCGCACCCACATACAATCCCATAGGATAGCAATAGCCAGGCCCTGGTTGATTTAGCCACCCGGCCCTCAGTTCAGTAGAGTGGCCCTAGGGACTCAAAATTCTGCTGCCCCTTAAAAATCTGCTGCCCTAGGCACCGGCCTTGTTGGCCTATGCCTTAACATGCCCATGGGTATCAGTCTTGACAGGAGAGGCTGTACCACTCACTTTTTCCAAGACTCGTAATACCGGCGTTATGCAAGTCCCATTGAAAAGATAGGATACGCAATTTACGTAAGGGGATTTGCGGTATGCTCGACTTGCGGAAAAAAAGGGAGCGGTACACCTGTACCTGCCAGACTTGTAATACCAGCGGGCGTTAAAAAGCAGCGTTAGGCCCTCTCAACGCTGCTTTTTAAGGCTAACGCAAGACTCATAATCTAGGCGATAGAGTTTAACTCTGCTCTAAGCCACCCTATGAAAATAATATACCTTCATGCATAACATAAGGAACAAAGGCGCAAATACTATGTAATTCTGAACAACGCCATTGAAGCAGGTCCCGTCTGCACTATAAGCAAAATTAATATAAAGAAGGGTATGCATTGCAACCTAAAAGACGCTATAGCACCAAAATGCGATTCACCCAGTATATTGTGCTTAAAGGTGGAAAATAAAAATACTGGCTCTCCGGCAAAAAAAATTGAGTTGAGCATACTATCGCCTAAATTACGAGTTTTGCGGTAACAGGGGTGGGTTGCTAACGAGCATTTTTTTCTCAATGCTCCCTTAAGACAGCGCTGGTATTACAGTTTTTTTTAAACCTGGCATTAGCCTCTAAAAAGTGAGCGTAGAGCAAACTTTAGCTCCACATCTCACCTCAATACCAGCGCTGCTTACAGTAGCGGTGAGCTGGCTAAACGTGCTCGTGCACAATTTCCCCATAGGAAACAATGGGGCTGAGCCGGCTGAAAAAAACCTAACACCTGCAAAAAAGCAGCGTTCAGCTCCTAACGCAGCCCCATTGTTTCCTATGGGGAAAGGAATTTTATGTCTACACCTAACACCCTAACATGAACCCCGAGTCTAAACACCCCAAATCTTACACTTATTAACCCCTAATCTGCCGTCCCCGACATCGTCGCCACCTACATTATAAATATTAACCCCTACTCTGCCGCTCCGGACACCGCCGCCACCTACATTATCCCTATGAACCCCTATTCTACAAATTTACGTGTAAAATAAATCCTAACCTAAATTACAATTACACCTAACACTACACTATAATTAAATTAATTACATAAACTAACTACAATTAAATTAAATAAACTAAAGTACGAAAAATAACAAACACTAAATTACAGAAAATAAAAAATGAATTACAATTTTTTTAAACTAATTACACCTACTCTAATCCCCCTAATAAAATAAAAAAGCCCCCCAAAATAATAAAAATCCCAACCCTATACTAAATTACAAATAGCCCTTAAAAGGGCCTTTTGCGGGGCATTGCCCCAAAGTAATCAGCTATTTTACTTGTAAAAAAAATACAATACCCCCCAACATTAAAACCCATCACCCACACACCCAACCCTACTCTAAAACCCACCCAATCCCCCCTTAATAAAACCTGACACTACCCCCTTGAAGATCACCCTACCTTGAGACGTCTTCACCCAGCCGGGCACAAGTGGACCTCCAGAGGGGCAGAAGTCTTCATCCGGTCCGGGCAGAAGAGGTCCTCCAAGCGGCAGAAGTCTTCATCCAGACGGCATCTTCTATCTTCATCCATCTGGAGCGGAGCAGGTCCATCTTCAATCCAGCCGACGCGGAGTATCCTCTTCAAACAAAGTCCAAATGAAGAATGAAGGTTCCTTTAAATAACGTCATCGAAGATGGCGTCCCTTGAATTCCGATTGGCTGATAGGATTCTATCAGCCAATCGGAATTAAGGTAGGAAAAATCCTATTGGCTGATCCAATCAGCAAATAGGATTGAAGTTCAATCCTATTGGCTGATCCAATCAGCCAATAGGATTGAGCTTGCATTCTATTGGCTGTTCCAATAGACCTAATCTATATTGATTTTTTAGTGACACCTCATTCAACTCTGAATCCTTTTGCCATATTTTGAATTTGGATATATAATCTTCTACATGTCTCTTCTGATGTTTTAAAAATCTTAATTTATTTTCAGCAGTAATCTGCTTGTGAGGATCCTCATATAGAGAGGACATAGCCTTAAAGAATTAATTAACAGAGTTTAGAATGGGATCATCTTGCTCATATAATCAGTCAGCCCATGCTCTTGGTTCTGCCCTTAGAAAAGATATGGTGGTAAGTACTTTAGTATGGTCATTAGTAAAAGTTTTAGGGAAAAAAATAGTGTGCAAGAATTATAGGCCCCTATTTATCAACCCGTCAACTTACTTGCATTCGCCGGCACCTATACGCTCGCCTAAGATCGCCTAACATCGCTGCCGCGGACCTGAATATGTTCTCCAAAGTTACCAAAAAAGCTGTCAAAAAGCCGCACACCAAGTACGGGGCGATGAGCAGCAGACTGTTGTTAACTAACAGTTATCGATCTCGCTGCTCTTCGGCTTTTTCCCAGCTTTATTGGTACCCTGTCACTAAACACCCACACTATACTAAAATGTTTTACCCCATACCGCCGCTCCCGGACCCCGCCGCAACTATATAAAGTTATTAACCCCTAAACCGCCACTCCCAGAGCCCACAGCCACCTACATTATGTTATTAACCCCTAATCTACTGCCTTTACACCGCCGCCACCTACATTATACTTATTAACCCCTAATCTGCCGCCCCCTACACCGCCGCCACCTACATTATGTTATTAACCCCTAATCTGCTGCCCCTACACCGCTGCCACCTACATTATACTTATTAACCCCTAATCTGCCCCCCAACACCGCCGCCACCTACATTATGTTATTAACCCCTAATCTGCCATTGCCAACGTCGCCACCACTATATTAAATGTATTAACCCCTAAACCTAAGTCTAACCCTAACACCCCCTAACTTAAATCTAATTTAAATAAATATAACTAAAATTACTATCATTAACTACATTATTCCTATTTAAAACTAAATACTTACCTATAAAATAAACCCAAAGATAGCTACAATAAAACTAACAGTTACATTGTAGCTAGCTTAGGGTTTATTTTTATTTTACAGGCAAGTTTGTATTTTTTTTAATTAGGTACTATAGTTATTAAATAGTTATTAACTATTTAATAACTACCTAGCTAAAATAAAGACAAATTTACCTGTAAAATAAAACCTAACCTAAGTTACACTAACACGTAACACTACACTATAATTAAATACAATTAACTAAATTAAATACAATAACCTAAATTAAATTAAATTAGCTAAAGTACAAAAAACAACAACACTAAATTACAGAAAATAAAAACGAAATTACAGAAATTTAAACTAATTACACCTAATCTAATAGCCCTATAAAAATAAAAAAGCCCCTAAAATAAAAAAAAAACTAGCCTAAACTAAACTACCAATAGCCCTTAAAAGGGCCTTTTGAGGGCATTGCCCCAAAGTAATCAGCTCTTTTACCTGAATTTGTTTTTACAAACAACCCCCCCAATAGTAAAACCCACCACCCACACAACCAACCCCCAAAAAAATACTAACTATAAAAAACCTAAGCTCCCCATTGCCCTGAAAAGGGCATTTGGATGGGCATTGCCCTTTAAAGGGCAGTTACCTCTTTTGCAGCCCAAAACCCACCCAATACACCCTTAAAAAAACACTAACCCCCTGAAGATCGACTTACAGGGAGAAGTCTTCATCCAAGCCGGGCAGAAGTGGTCCTCCAGATGGCAGAAGTCTTCATCCAAACGGCATCTTCTATCTTCATCCATCCGGCTCGGAGCGGGTCCATCTTCAAGACATCTATCAGCCAATCGGAATTAAGGTAGAAAAAATCCTATTGGCTGATGCAATCAGCCAATAGGATTGAACTTCAATCCTATTGGCTGATTGGAACAGCCAATAGGATTGAGCTTGCATTCTATTGGCTGTAGGTGGCGGCAGTGTCGGGGCAGCAGATTAGGGGTTAATAAGTATAATGTAGGTGGCGGCGGTGTAGGGGGCGGCAGATTAGGGGTGTTTAGACTTGGGGGTTATGTTAGGGTGTTAGGTGTAAACATAACTTTATTCTCCCATAGGAATCAATGGGATATCGGGCAGCAGCGAACATAAGCTTTCGCTGCTTTCAGATTCCCATTGATTCCTATGGCATCCGCCACCTCCAGGGCGGCGGATTGAAGACCAGGGCCCCTATTTATCAAAGGTCTTGCGGACCTGATACAACAGTGTGGATCAGGTCCGCAAGACCTCGCTAAATGCGGAGAGCAATACGCTCTCCGCAATTAACATTGCACCAGCAGCTCACAAGAGCTGCTGGTGCAATGCCGCCCCCTGCTGACTTGCGGCAAATCGGCCGCCAGCAGGGAGCTGTCAATCAACCCGATCGTACTCGATTGGGTTGATTTCCGGCGATTCCTGTCCGCCTGCTCAGAGCAGACGGACAGGGTTATGGAGCAGTGGTCTTTAGACCGCTGCTTCATAACTTGTGTTTCTGGCGAGTCTGAAGACTCGCCAGAAACACGGCCCTTCAAGCTCCATTCAAAGCTTGATAAATATGGGCCCAGGTACGCTGGGCCGGAAAGCGTACCTGGTAGAAATTTGTTAACTTGCAAAAGTAGTCAGATAGTGCCGAATTTGCAGTCGGAACATCTGTAATGGCGTAAGCATCGCTCTGTGTTGGACTTTGGCGGATCGTATGTTACGTCACAAAATTCTACTTTTGCCGGTCTGTAGGGTTTGATAAATAAGGGGAATCAGGCTCGCCACAATTACGCTGCGGAATTCCAGCGTATTTGCGGTTGATGGCTTGATAAATAGGCCCCATAGAATTGCCTTTTTTTTTTCTATCTCCTGGAAACTTTTCAGGAGGATTAACAGAGGGCTCTGGTGTAGATTCTATGTGAGGAGGAGTTGCACTTAACCCTTCCTTTATTATATTTGTTAAAGTCTGGTTTTCTACATGGAGATCTCTGAGACCCTGGTTGAGGAGATCTACTTTTTGAGTTAGAGCCATACCATGGTTGGTAAGCTCCACTGGATCCATTGTTTTAAATGGCTTGGTATTCTGTAATAAAACAGCCAGGCTAATCCTTTAAGAATATTTAATTTCAATGTATTGTTGAAACTTAAAATGATCTAGTGCCATAACCCAGTGAGAGAAGGGAATATAGTGGTTCAGATCACAACTGTGGAACTCAGGAAAGTAATAGATTGTTGCTAAACATAGGTATAAGAACATGGAGCTGAATATATAATTACACCAGATCTATAGCAGTTTATCTATGTTGGTTACTCACACATGTCCTCTACAGATAGAAGGATGGAAGGTGGAATCTATTCAGAGGTGTGTGTGAGTAGTAAAAAGTTAAAATGGTTATCTGCAGTAGGGTAAAGTGCACAAACCGCTAGAATAATATAGAAAGTCCTCGGTAGGCTTATCGCAATTCAAGGAGAAGTGTCAGGGTTTTTCCCTGTTTTGTTTGCCATGTGCTGCTGGCAGCCATTTTACTCACCTCTCTTCCTGACTATGGTGCATTGTGGGGAATGCTGCTCATTTACTGCACTTCCTTTTATGGCCAGACTGGTGTGCATCATCCATGTGAGACAGGATGCAGTCTCAGAATTGTGATGTCATCATTTATTATTTATAGGGCTTCTGTTCAGTATGCTTTGCCTTTGCGTTGTCTCAGACCTGTTTGTGAGAGCTCCTGTGTATTACCTGGCTGCCTGACGTCCTTCCTGGTTCCTGATCCCTGGCTTGTTCCTGACCCTGCTGTTTTCTTTGCTCCTGATTACGACTCGTCTGACTATTCGATTTGGCTCCTGACTCGGCTCGTCTGACTACCAGCTCTGGTTTTGACTCCTGGCTTGTTATTTGGCGTGTGGATTTTTTATTATTTTTTGCTATTAATAAAGGTGTGATTATTTTTGCACTTCTTGTCTCAGTCGGATTCCTGGCACCCTGACAATACGCAAAGGCCATGAATCCTGATGGTGCTAATTATCCACCTTTACCTGCCATCATTTCCAGGATGGATGTACAAGATCACCGCTTGGATCAATTTGCACTATCCCTGCAAACCCTGCTGACTCGCACTGCACATTTGGACCAAAGTGTCCCTCAAGTTATGGCTGCTCCTGTTTCCGCTGCTGCACCTAGTCCTACCAGGAGCATGTCCGGTTCTACACCTCTACCTCAGCGATATGGAAGCGATCCTATTCAGTGCAGAGGGTTTTTGAACCAGGTGGGCATTTACTTTGAGATGTTACCTCAGGCGTTTCCCTCTGACAGAGCTAAGGTGGGATATCTCATCTCGTTACTCTCTGACACAGCTCTTGCCTGGGCTAATCCCTTGTGGGAGACTAAATAAACCTGTGATTTCAAATTACCCTGAATTTGTGGCCTCCTTTCGAAGGGTAGTTGATGTTCTGGCTCGCTCCTCCTCTGCTGCTAAACGACTCATGTCCATTCAGCAAAGTACAAGATCTGTTGCTCAGTATGCTATTGAGTTCCGTACGCTTGCCACAGAGGTAGGTTGGAACAATGAAGCCCTTGTTGCCGCCTTTTTTCATGGGCTCTCTGATGCAATTAAAGACAAAGTTGCTGCCAGAGATTTACCAGAGGATCTCGAGGCATTGGTGTATTTTTTGATCCTAATTAACATCAGACTCAGAGAGATGCCCTCTTTCAAGGAGCGCTTGCGGGAGCCTCCTGTTCCGTTGTCTCCTATGTGTTCGTTCCCACCCATGCCTCCCTCTCCTCCCATGCCTCCTGGTCCCGAATCACCAGGTACTGCTGAGCCGATGCAGTTGGGATTCACGCGTCTCTCTGCAGTGGAGAGGGCCTTTAGGAGGAGGGAGGGGCTTTGCCTCTATTGTGGGTTACAGGGCCACCTTTTGAAGTCTTGTCCTACATGGCCGGGAAACGCTCACACCTAAGGTTCTGTTGGGGGCAGACCTTGGGTGGTTTATCCTCGTCCCCGGAACCGCTTAAAGAGAAACCTTTGGTCACGGTTGTCCTTTCCTGGGTGGACTCCTCCATAGTCACTCAGGCTCTTGTTGACTCCGGTGCTGCGGGCTATTTAATGGACAGTGCTTTAGTATCAAAGCACTCCATTCCTGTTTTGCCTCGGTCCGTTCCGCTTGCTATTGAGGCCATTGATGGCAGGCCTTTTCAGCCTGCACACGTTACTCACAAAACTGCTCCGTTGTCCATGGCTGTTGGGGCTCTCCATTTTGAAACCCTCCAGTTCCAGGTGATAAACTCTCTGCATTTTCCGGTTGTTCTGGGTTATCCCTGGCTCCAATAGCACAATCCCAGTCTCGACTGGCGCAGGTCCGAAATTTTGTCGTGGTCCCCTCAATGTATTTCCACTTGTCTTTTGGAAACCAGTTAACGCGTCTTTGCCTCTATTGTGGGTTACAGGGCCACCTTTTGAAGTCTTGTCCTACATGGCCGGGAAACGCTCACACCTAAGGTTCTGTTGGGGGCAGACCTTGAGTGGTTTATCCTCGTCCCCGGAACCGCTTAAAGAGAAACCTTTGGTCACGGTTGTCCTTTCCTGGGTGGACTCCTCCATACTCACTCAGGCTCTTGTTGACTCCGGTGCTGCGGGCTATTTAATGGACAGTGCTTTAGTATCAAAGCACTCCATTCCTGTTTTGCCTCGGTCCGTTCCGCTTGCTATTGAGGCCATTGATGGCAGGCCCTTTCAGCCCGCACACGTTACTCACAAAACTGCTCCGTTGTCCATGGCTGTTGGGGCTCTCCATTTTGAAACCCTCCAGTTCCAGGTGATAAACTCTCTGCATTTTCCGGTTGTTCTGGGTTATCCCTGGCTTCAATAGCACAATCCCAGTCTCGACTGACGCAGGTCCGAAATTTTGTCGTGGTCCCCTCATTGTATTTCCACTTGTCTTTGGAAACCAGTTAACGTCTTGTGCACTTCTTCGGTATCTCAATTGCCAGAGGAGTACCGAGAGGTCCTAGACGTTTTTGACAAGGTGCGTGCCGGTACGTTGCCTCCTCACAGGTCTTACGATTGTGCCATAGATCTGCAACCCGGAGCCATTCCTCCTCGGGGCTGGTTGTACCCTCTGTCTATTGCAGAGAATTGTGCTATGGAGGAGTATGTTGCCGATGCTCTGTTGCGGGGGATCATCCGCAAATCCTGCTCTCCTGCAGGGGCTGGCTTCTTCTTTGTGAAGAAAAAGGGTGGCGAGTTAAGACCATGCATCGATTATAGGGGTCTTAATCGTCTTACCATTAAGAATGCTTACCCTATTCCGCTCATTACGGAACTCTTTGACCGCCTCAAGGGAGCTACGGTCTTTACTAAACTTGATTTGAAAGGAGCGTACAATCTCGTTAGGATTAAGGAGGGCCACGAATGGAAAACAGCATTTAACACCAGGAGCGGGCATTATGAGTATCTTGTAATGCCCTTTGGCCTATGTAATGCTCCTGCTGTTTTTCAGGAATTTATTAATGATGTCCTACGAGATATGTTGCAACAGTGTGTTGTGGTGTACTTAGACGACATCCTCATACACTCACCCACACTTGAGGCTCATCGTTCTGATGTTACATGGGTTCTTCAGAGACTACGTAAGAACGGCCTGTTTTCTAAACTCGAGAAATGTGAGTTCCATCAGACTCAAGTAAACTTCCTAGGTTATGTTATCTCCATTGCAGGGTTCTCCATGGATCCTGACAAGTTATCTGCAGTTCTGCAGTGGCCTCGCCCAGTTGGTCTTCGGTCTATTCAACGTTTTTTGGGGTTCGCCAATTACTATAGAAAGTTTATTAAAAACTTTTCTTCCTTGGTCAAACCTATCACAGACATGACCCATAAAACGAATGATCCACTCCATTGGTCACCTACTGCCATTAAGGCCTTTGATAGTCTTAAGACTGCCTTTGCTGCTGCTCCAGTTTTGGCTCATCCTAACCCTGTCCTGCCTTGAGGTCGATGCGTCTGAGACTGGAGTAGGTGCCCTCTTGTCTCAACGTCCTACGCCTGATGGTTCCTTGCATCCGTGTGGTTTCTTCTCTAAGAAATTGTCTCCAGCGGAGTGCAATTATGAAATTGGCGACAGGGAATTACTGGCCATAATTTTGGCACTCAAGAATTTAACTTATCTATCTGAAGCAAAACGTTTGTCGCCCCGACAGGCCAGATGGGTGCTATTTTTGTATCGGTTTAATTATGTGGTCTCCTACCTGCCAGGTAGTAAGAATGTTAGGGCTGATGCCCTCTCGACAATTTTCACCTCTGTCCAAGGAGGAGTCTGTACCTACTCCTGTTATACCTACTGACCATATTTTTGCTACCATACGTACTAATTTGACTTCTCCCTTGGGGGAGGAGATTCTGGTTGCACAAACCAATGCACCTCCTGAGAAACCTAGTGGTAAGTGTTTTGTTCCTGAGAATCTTCAAACTAAACTTTTGCACACTTACCACTATCCTAAAGTCGCAGGTCACGCAGGCAAGAACCAAATGATTTGGTCTGTCACTCGACAATTCTGGTGGCCAGGTCTTCGTTCTGATGTTGCTGCGTATGTTGCCTCCTGCTCAGTTTGTGCACAGAATAAGACTCCTCAACGTCTTCCTGTGGGTCTTCTTCAACCTATTGCTAATGGTGAGCGTCCTTGGACACATCTTTCCATGGACTTCATTGTTTCCAATGGCAATACCGTTATCCTTATGGTGGTTGACCGTTTTTCTAAAATGTCACATTGCATTCCCTTGATTAAGCTGCCTACCGCTCAGGAGCTTGCTTCAATTTTTGCCCGGCAGGTCTTCCGTTTACATGGGTTACCCAAGGAGATTGTGTCGGATAGGGGTAGCCAGTTTGTCTCCAGATTTTGGCGTTCCTTTTGTGCTCACATGGGGATCCAGCTTTCCTTCTCCTCGGCATATCATCCTCAATCCAATGGGGTTGCGGAACAGTCTAATCAAGCTTTGGAACAGTTCCTCCATTGCTATGTCTCAGATCACCACAATAATTGGTCTGAACTGTTACCTTGGGCAGAGTTTGCTCGTAATAGTGCTATTAATGCTTCCTCCAAGTTATCCCAGTTCATGGAGAATTATGGGTTTCAACCATCCTTGTTGCCTGATACATTCATGTCTCAGGGTATTCCGGCTTTGGAGGAGCATCTCCGCCAACTCCGTTCCACGTGGGTGCAGATTCAGGATTGCCTTCATCGTTCTATGCAGCGCCAAAAGTTCCAGGCTGATCGTAGGCGTCTGCCCACACCTTCCTACCAGGTTGGTGAGAGAGTTTGGCTGTCCTCCCGCAACTTGAACCTTCGTGTGCCTTCCAATAAATTGGCTCCCCGTTATGTTGGTCCTTTTCGAATACTCCGACGGGTTAATCCTATGGCCTACGCTCTTGACCTTCCTCCTGCTATGCGCATCTCCAATGTTTTTCATGTCTCACTCTTGAAACCATTGGTTTGTAATCGGTTTACCACTGTGTTGCCTCGTCCCCGTCCTATCTTTGTTGACAACCATGAGGAGTATGAGATCAGCAGCATTATTGTCTCTTGTATGTCCAGGGGCCGTGTACAGTATTTGGTTCACTGGAGGGGCTACGGTCCGGAGGAGCATTCTTGGGTTCCCTCCTCTGATGTTCATGCTCCCGCCCTCCTCCGTGCCTTCCATGCCCGTTCCCCAATATGCCTTTTGTCCTCCCGTGGGGGAGGGGTCGTTGAGAGGAGGGTACTGTCAGGGTTTTTCCCTGTTTTGTTTGCCATGTGCTGCTGGCAGCCATTTTACTCACCTCTCTTCCTGACTATGGTGCATTGTGGGGGATGCTGCTCATTTACTGCACTTCCTTTTATGGCCAGACTGGTGTGCATCATCCATGTGAGACAAGATGCAGTCTCAGAATTGTGATGTCATAATTTATTATTTAAAGGGCTTCTGTTCAGTATGCTTTGCCTTTGTGTTGTCTCAGACCTGTTTATGAGAGCTCCTGTGTATTACCTGGCTGCCTGACGTCCTTCCTGGTTCCTGATCCCTGGCTTGAACCTGACTCTGCTGTTTTCCTTGTTCCTGATTCCGGCTCGTCTGACTATTCGCTTTGGCTCCTGACTCGGCTCGTCTGACTACCAGTGTTAGGAATTGTTAGCATTACCAGTGCAATTTTGTCTTTGGCATCCATCTTGTCTCAATAATCTTTTATTATAGCAGTTATTATGTAGTGAGAAATATGCTGATGTTAGGGAGACTTGCATAGCTAGAATAGCCCTGAGAATGACCCTGATGATGTGCTTGGATGAATTGTTATCTCTACAAGATGTCAAACGGCCTTGATTTGTGCTGGGCTATGAGGCTCAGATTTACTGTTATCTGAAGTTAGGTATTTCTGTAGAAATGACTCCCTAACACTCCTTTTCGTCCAATTATATTTTAAATGAGTTTCTTTGTTCTTGCAGAAATACTATGGCCTAGATTTGGAGTTCGGCGGTAGCCGTCAAAACCAGCGTTAGAGGCTCCTAACGCTGGTTTTGGCCGCCCGCTGGTATTTGGAGTCAGTGATTAAAGGGTCTAACGCTCACTTTACAGCCGCAACTTTTCCATACCGCAGATCCCCCTACGCCATTTGCGTAGCCTATATTTTCAATGGGATCTTCCTAACTCCGGTATTTAGAGTCGTTTCTGAAGTGAGCGTTAGAGCTCTAACGACAAAACTCCAGCCGCCTGAAAATAGCAGGAGTTAAGAGCTTTCTGGCTAACGCCGGTTCATAAAGCTCTTAACTACTGTACCCTAAAGTACACTAACACCCATAAACTACCTATGTACCCCTAAACCGAGGTCCCCCCACACCGCCGCCACTCGATTAAAATTTTTAACCCCTAATCTGCCGACCGCCACCTACGTTATATTTATGTACCCCTAATCTGCTGCCCCTAACCCCGCCGACCCCTGTATTACATTTATTAAACCCTAACTTGCCCCCCACAACGTCGCCGCCAGCTACTTAAAATAATTAACCCCTAATCTTCCGACCGCAAATCGCCGCCACCTACGTTATCCCTATGTACCCCTAATCTGCTGCCCCTAACATCGCCGACCCCTATATTATATTTATTAACCCCTAATCTGCCCCCCTCAACGTCGCCGACACCTGCCTACACTTATTAACCCCTAATCTGCCGAGCGGACCTGAGCGCTACTATAATAAAGTTATTAACCCCTAATCCGCCTCACTAACCCTATCATAAATAGTATTAACCCCTAATCTGCCCTCCCTAACATCGCCGACACCTAACTTCAATTATTAACCCCTAATCTGCCGACCGGAGCTCACCGCTATTCTAATAAATGTATTAACCCCTAAAGCTAAGTCTAACCCTAACACTAACACCCCCCCTAAGTTAAATATAATTTTTATCTAACGAAATAAATTAACTCTTATTAAATAACTTATTCCTATTTAAAGCTAAATACTTGCCTGTAAAATAAATATTAATCCTAATATAGCTACAATATAAATTATAATTATATTATAGCTATTTTAGGATTAATATTTATTTTACAGGCAACTTTGTAATTATTTTAACCAGGTACAATAGCTATTAAATAGTTAAGAACTATTTAATAGTTACCTAGTTAAAATAATAACAAATTTACCTGTAAAATAAATCCTAACCTAGTTATAATTAAACCTAACACTACCCTATCAATAAAATAATTAAATAAACTACCTACAATTACCTACAATTAACCTAACACTACACTATCAATAAATTAATTAAACACAATTCCTACAAATAAATACAATTAAAAAACTAGCTAAAGTACAAAAAAATAAAAAAGAACTAAGTTACAGAAAATAAAAAAATATTTACAAACATAAGAAAAATATTACAACAATTTTAAAACTAATTACACCTACTCTAAGCCCCCTAATAAAATAACAAAGCCCCCCAAAATAAAAAATTCCCTACCCTATTCTAAATTAAAAAAGTTACAAGCTCTTTTACCTTACCAGCCCTGAACAGGGCCCTTTGTGGGGCATGCCCCAAGAATTTCAGCTCTTTTGCCTGTAAAAAAAAACATACAATACCCCCCCCCAACATTACAACCCACCACCCACATACCCCTAATCTAACCCAAACCCCCCTTAAATAAACCTAACACTAAGCCCCTGAAGATCTTCTTACCTTGTCTTCACCATCCAGGTATCACCGATCCGTCCTGGCTCCAAGATCTTCATCCAACCCAAGCGGGGGTTGGCGATCCATAATCCGGTCCAGAAGAGGCTCCAAAGTCTTCCTCCTATCCGGCAAGAAGAGGACATCCGGACCGGCAAACATCTTCTCCAAGCGGCATCTTCGATCTTCTTCCATCCGGAGCGAAGCGGCAGGATCCTGAAGACATCCAGCGCGGAACATCCATCCGGACCGACGACTGAACGACGAATGACTGTTCCTTTAAGGGACGTCATCCAAGATGGCGTCCCTCGAATTCCGATTGGCTGATAGGATTCTATCAGCCAATCGGAATTAAGGTAGGAATTTTCTGATTGGCTGATGGAATCAGCCAATCAGAATCAAGTTCAATCCGATTGGCTGATCCAATCAGCCAATCAGATTGAGCTCGCATTCTATTGGCTGTTCCGATCAGCCAATAGAATGCGAGCTCAATCTGATTGGCTGATTGGATCGGCCAATCGGATTGAACTAGATTCTGATTGGCTGATTCCATCAGCCAATCAGAAAATTCCTACCTTAATTCCGATTGGCTGATAGAATCCTATCAGCCAATCGGAATTCGAGGGACGCCATCTTGGATGACGTCCCTTAAAGGAACAGTCATTCGTCGTTCAGTCGTCGGTCCGGATGGATGTTCCGCGCTGGATGTCTTCAGGATCCTGCCGCTTCGCTCCGGATGGAAGAAGATCGAAGATGCCGCTTGGAGAAGATGTTTGCCCGGTCCGGATGTCCTCTTCTTGCCGGATAGGAGGAAGACTTTGGAGCCTCTTCTGGACCGGATTATGGATCGCCAACCCCCGCTTGGGTTGGATGAAGATCTTGGAGCCAGGACGGATCGGTGATACCTGGATGGTGAAGACAAGGTAGGAAGATCTTCAGGGGCTTAGTGTTAGGTTTATTTAAGGGGGGTTTGGGTTAGATTAGGGGGTATGTGGGTGGTGGGTTGTAATGTTGGGGGGGGGGTATTGTATGTTTTTTTTTACAGGCAAAAGAGCTGAAATTCTTGGGGCATGCCCCGCAAAGGGCCCTGTTCAGGGCTGGTAAGGTAAAAGAGCTTGTAACTTTTTTAATTTAGAATAGGGTAGGGAATTTTTTATTTTGGGGGGCTTTGTTATTTTATTAGGGGGGCTTAGAGTAGGTGTAATTAGTTTAAAATTGTTGTAATATTTTTCTTATGTTTGTAAATATTTTTTTATTTTCTGTAACTTAGTTCTTTTTTATTTTTTTGTACTTTAGCTAGTTTATTTAATTGTATTTATTTGTAGGAATTGTGTTTAATTAATTTATTGATAGTGTAGTGTTAGGTTAATTGTAGGTAATTGTAGGTAGTTTATTTAATTATTTTATTGATAGGGTAGTGTTAGGTTTAATTATAACTTAGGTTAGGATTTATTTTACAGGTAAATTTGTTATTATTTTAACTAGGTAACTATTAAATAGTTCTTAACTATTTAATAGCTATTGTACCTGGTTAAAATAAATACAAAGTTACCTGTAAAATAAATATTAATCCTAAAATAGCTATAATATAATTATAATTTATATTGTAGCTATATTAGGATTTATTTTACAGGTAAGTATTTAGCTTTAAATAGAAATAAGTTATTTAATAAGAGTTAATTTATTTCGTTAGATAAATATTATATTTAACTTAGGGGGGTGTTAGTGTTAGGGTTAGACTTAGCTTTAGGGGTTAATACATTTATTATAGTAGCGGTGAGCTCCGATCGGAAGATTAGGGGTTAATAATTGAAGTTAGGTGTCGGCGATGTTAGGGAGGGCAGATTAGGGGTTAATACTATTTATGATAGGGTTAGTGAGGCGGATTAGGGGTTAATAACTTTATTATAGTAGCGCTCAGGTACGTTCGGCAGATTAGGGGTTAATAAGTGTAGGCAGGTGTCGGCGACGTTGTGGGGGGCAGGTTAGGGGTTAATAAATATAATATAGGGGTCGGCGGTGTTAGGGGTAGCAGATTAGGGGTACATAGGGATAACGTAGGTGGCGGCGGTTTACGGAGCGGCAGATTAGGGGTTTAAAAAAATATGCAGGGGTCAGCGATAGCGGGGGCGGCAGATTAGGGGTTAATAAGTGTAAGGTTAGGGGTGTTTAGACTCGGGGTACATGTTAGGGTGTTAGGTGCAGACGTAGGAAGTGTTTCCCCATAGGAAACAATGGGGCTGCGTTAGGAGCTGAACGCTGCTTTTTTGCAGGTGTTAGGTTTTTTTTCAGCTCAAAACAGCCCCATTGTTTCCTATGGGGGAATCGTGCACGAGCACGTTTTTGAGGGCCGGCCGCGTCCGTAAGCAACTCTGGTATCGAGAGTTGTATTTGCGGTAAAAATGCTCTACGCTCCTTTTTTGGAGCCTAACGCAGCATTTGTTTGAACTCTCGATACCAGAGTTAATTTTATGGTGCGGCCAGAAAAAAGCCCGCGGAGCGTTAACAGCCCTTTTACCGCCGAACTCCAAATCTAGGCCTATGAAAGATGATGTAGTTATGAATACCTCACTTGTTAACCCCATATGCTGTAACTGTTGGCTATAAGACGTGCAATAAACAGAATAGCTTTTGGAATCATAGCTGTGTGGTCTGAAATCTATTCTCATGGATATCCTGAACAAATAATGTCTTAATTTCCAGTTGGTACGGTGTGCCTGATGCCCAGTTCTGAACTGACACCCCCCTCCTGAAAACAACGCCTAACAACCAGCTCTGGTTTTGACTCCTGGCTTGTTATTTGACTTGTGGACTTTTTATTATTTTTTGCTATTAATAAAGGTGTGATTTTTTTTGCACTTCTCGTCTCAGTCGGATTCCTGGCACCCTGACAAGAAGGAAATTAAACAGCAGGGTATGCATCCTAGGTCTTCAGCAGCCAAGCAGAGTCACACAATGTGAGAGGGAGGCAGGCGTCTGATGGAGATGAGTCAGAGGTGCTTGTAAGCAGCCACCAGCTGATCGGAGTTCAGTTGGGAGAAGCAGCGCAGTTGTGATGATGTCACCTTCAGAGAATGGCGGAGGAAGGAAATCTGAAATACCAGACTCAGGTAAATTGCATGTAGATCAAGTATCAGTAGATCCGGAGTAGAGAGGTAGCAAAAACTTCCTGAAAAGCTTGCTAGTATAGATGGCACACTTTTAGAGAATGAGGTAGGAGAGGCTTGGAGGGAAAATCCACACAGGAAGGATACAAATGTGAGCAGCAAACCGGCATACACATTCAATACTAAGCAATGCTTGAATGAATGATGCTGCCATTTATTGGTAAGAGTGGAAGGTGAGGTTAACACCCACTTAAATGTGCAGATACAATGGAACAGATGTTACACTGCTATTCTAAAAACCTTTGAAATGCCATTGAATAAGGTATTTGTGAATTTGTAATCATTATTAACGCACTCAAATTATGTACATGATAGTTTTGTTGAAAACCTACCAACTTGGAAAAGAAATGGCATGCAGAAATCTAACAAAAAAATTCTCAAACAGTACATTGTTCTGTAAATTTGAACATTTAGTGGATTCCAATGGGTTAACCATACACTGGAGAAAGACTAACGGTCATTCCAGGATTCAAGGCCCTGATAAAGAAGGCTATGATCTAGTAGATTCATTAGCCAGACAGGGAGCCACAACTGGAGAGCTCCTTAATATTAACCACTTAATGGGTGTGATTCATGTAGAAGCTATTACTAGAAATCAGGCTAAACAGTAGACCTGACCACTAGTCAAATAGAAGAACCTATTATAGGTATCTTTTATAAACACATAAAAGCCCCCGAAAACAATCTTATCTCAAAAGTGGACTGTGTTGGTAAGGAAGATCTTAAAATCTTAATGAAGTCCACACCAATTACAGAATGGTTTGTTAATTCAAACCTCCAAAACATGGATCCATCAATAGGTTGTACATACCATGTGCAGGGATCTCATGCTTCAACATGCCTATGATGCTCCCATATCTGATCATCGTGATGCCAAATTAACATATGAAATATTGCGTGGTTACGCTGTTTGGCAACAATATGTTGAAGGATGTACAAACTTACTTTTACGGATGCTTAATCTATCCACAGTTCCAGTTAAGACCGTCATGTGTAAAATATTAATCTGAGATAATTAAATACACTTAGAAGCAGGAAGTTAAAAGTTACTTTTAGCTACAATGATAATTCAGGGAATTTCCCTAGTGCACCAATCAGGAATTTTAACCAATCAATACAACAGCAATGATTACAATATGGCTAAAATTTTAATACAATTTCTAAAATACCATACAATAATTTAAAATCAATTGAGAAATATCTATTACAGAAACCCTTTTTCTTTAATATTATATTTCCTCAATGCAAAGACAATTGTAATTTAGAAGATAATCATTTATGAGTTATTAAATTATTAGTATAAAACACCTTTTAATCACAAAATTAACTTAATTAAATTATAAAATTGATATCGGTACTGCTTTAAAGAATATAATATATATATATATATATATATATATATAATATATAACTATAATTACAATATTAAGCCATATTGTATGTTACCAATCACAATTTTGGCAATATGGAAACTAGTCTCTGTGGGTGACTGTGAAGTGAATCCCCCTCTCTTAGGGCAGCATAGGAAAAAGCAGGTAGCATGAGCTAGCCAGCCATCCCCTACTGACATGCTTGGGTCTTTTTGTCTGTTGGCTCCTCTTTCTTTGTTTATCAGCAAATTAAATCTTCAGGGTGGGAGAAACAGCTCTCATTGGTCAATCCTCTTGCTCCCTGTAGTGACTTATGACTAGATTACGAGTTTTGCAGTATGAGTGAAAAAACAGCCTACTATTAATAACTAAATAATTCCTATTTATAACTAAATACTTACCTGTGAAATAAAATCTAAGCTAGCTACAATATAACTAATAGTTACATTGTATTTCAAATGCAAGTTTGTATTTATTTTAACTAGGTAGACTAGTTACTAAATAGTTATTAACTATTTACTAGCTACCTAGTTAAAATAAATACAAATTTACCTGTAAAATAAAACCTAACCTGTCTTACACGAACACCTAACCTTACACTACAATTAAATAAATTACATTAATTAAATACAATTAACTAAATTACAAAAAAAAATAACACTAAATTACACAAAATAAAAAATAAATTATCAAATATTTAAACTAATTACACCTAATCTAATAGCCCCATCAAAATAAAAAAGCCCCCCCCAAAATAACCCCCCCCCTAGGCTAAACTAAACTGCCAATAGCCCTTAAAAGGGCCTTTTGTGGGTCATTGCCCCAAAGAAATCAGCTCTTTTACCTTTAAAAAAAACAAACTTCGGACCGCTTGGATGAAGACTTCTGCTGGCTTCGATGAGGACTTCTGCAGCTTCGTTGAGGATGGATGTCAGGTCTTCAGAAACTGTAAGTGGATCTTCGGGGGTTAGTGTTAGGTTTTTTTAAGGGTTTATTGCGTGGGTTTTAATTTTAGAATAGGGTTTGGGCAAGGAAAAAGAGCTAAATGCCCTTTTAAGTGCAATGCCCATACAAGTGCCATTTTCAGGGCAATGGGGAGCTTAGTTTTTTAGATTAGGTTTTTATTTGGGGGATTGGTTGTGTGGGTGGTGGGGGTTACTGTTGGTGGGGTATTTGTATTTTTTTATAGGTAAAAGAGCGGATTTCTTTGGGGCAATGCCCTGCAAAAGGCCCTTTTAAGGGCCATTGGTAGTTTATTGTAGGCTAGGGTTTTTTATGTTGGGGGGGGCTTTTTTATTTTCATAGGCCTATTAGAGTAGGTGTAATTATTTTAAATATTTGATAAATAATTTTTTATTTGGAGGGTTTTGTGGAGAACAAAGTTTCTGCACAAAAAGTATACACTAATAGCACTCAAAAGTCTGTAAGAGTAAATCACCCTTGGGTGATATTGAAAATCATAGATATGTCAAATTAATGGTTATTATGGGTGAGATAGATAGAAAAAACTAAATTAAAAATTAACTTTTATTAATCAATATTAAAAGTATACACATACACACACAACACACATTTAAAACTACGAATAGAGGGAATGAACCGAGCGTGTACTAATAATAATCGTAAAACGCTATTAGTGAAGCGTAATTATTTGCATAGTCATATAATCATGAAAATAAATTCTATGTAAATACAGTGTATTATCTGGCCTATCAATAGCCTGAAAAATTAATTGAAGTGCACGAAATATATGACTAGATCTGAAATTAATGTAGACTCTAAATTGTGAAAAGCCTGGGGTGGGCGAACAAATTGCCCACGTTGCATAAGGTGCTAGCAAATCAGGACACTAACGGAAGCACATCAATATTTGCTGTGTTAAAAACTATGCATAGAGGGCTGTATATTCAAAAATTCGGAGTATAGAGTGCTGACTGGTAGTTCTGTGTGTTAAACCAAAGCGTTGATATCAGACTAGAAATGTCTGTATATTAAGTAAAGGTTAGAACGTCTGAAGTCAGCTAATGAGTATACAAATGTGTCACAAGCAGAATCGTTTCAAGTAAAGTTAGTTACAGTGTAATTGTAACACTGGATGAGCTAAATATAACATATTATCTCCACATTATCCATTCATAGTTGGTATTTGTGGTATTGATAATATACAGTATGCTCTTTATTAAATGTTATTATGAGAACGATTCCCAAGTTTCGTAACTGAATAAAACAGTATTGTCCTTGGTTAAATGTACCGGTAATGTACTGCTTACAATTGAGCAACTCTCGTGGGACGATGATTAGTAGATTTGGGTTTGTGTAGTAAACCCCTATTCACAAAGGAGGTAACAAACTCTAAGGAGGTATATGGTGACACATTAGAGTTGCAGAATATATAAGCAAAAACTATCATATACTTGTGTGAGTGGAAGTTAACTGGATAAACTGGCTAATATAAAGCATGAAAATTTCTCATATACACAGCACCTAATCCGGAACTTTGGTTAAATAATGATAAAAGTCTATATTCACTTAAAAAGTAGTGCCATTGGAATTTTTTCTTTTTGTAAATAATTTTTTATGTTGTGTAACTTTGTGTTTATTTTTTTTTGTAACTTAGTGTTTGTTATTTTGTGTAACTTAGTTGTTATTTTTTTGTAATTTACTAATTTTTAATAGTAGATTAAAATAATTTGAGTAGGGTTAGGTGTTAGGTAGGGTTAGGTGTTTAAATATGTAATATAGTTAATTTAGTTTGCAGTTTTTAATGTAATTTTAGTATAATAGTTAGGGTAGGTTAATTATTAGTTTAATATAGTTTAATGTAATTTTAGTATAATAGTTAGGGTAGGTTAATTAGTAGTTTAATATAGTTTAATTTAAATCTAAAGGTTAGTTTAAATTTACTGTAAGATAGGGATGAGTTAATATTTAATGTAAAGTTAAGGGGTTGTTAGGTTTAGGGGTTAATAGGTTAATTTAGTTTATGGCGATGTGGGGGGCTGGCAGTTTAGGGGGTAATAGGTTTAGTAAGTGGTACTGATGTGGGAGACCAGGGGTTTAGGGGTTAATAACTTTATTTAGTTGCAGTGGGCTCCGGGAGCGGCGGGATAGGGATTAATACTTTTATGTAGGTGTCGGCGATGTCGGGGCGGCAGATTAGGGGTTAATAAGTGTAATGTAGGTGGTGGCTGTGGCGGGGCGACAGATTAGGGGTTAATAAGTGTAATGTAGGTGGCGGCGGTGTAGGGGGCAGCAGATTAGGGGTTAATAAGTATAATGTAGGTGGTGGCGATGTTGGGGTGGCAGATTAGGGGTGTTTAGACTTGGGGGTTATGTTAGGGTGTTAGGTGTAAACGTTACTTTTATTCTCCAATAGGAATCAATGGGATATCGGGCAGCAGCGAACATAAGCTTTCTCTGTTTTCAGACTCCCATTGATTCCTATGGCATCCGCCGCCTCCAATGCGGCGGATTGAAAACCAGGTACGCTTGGCCGGAATAGTGGCGAGCGTACCTGGTACATATTTGATAACTTGCAAAAGTAGTCAGATAGTGCCGAATTTGCATTCGGAACATCTGTAATGACGTAAGCATCGATCTATGTTGGACTAAGACCGGCGGATCGTATGTTATGTCACAGATTTCAACTTTTGCCGGTCTGTAGGCTTTGATAAATAAGGCGAATCAGGCTCGCCACAATTACGCTGTGGAATTCCAGCGTATTTGCGGTTGACGGCTTGATAAATAGGCCTCATGGACAAGAGAACAGAGGTATGTTTATAAAGATATGGACAAGATCACAGAGGTATACTTATGAAGTTATGGACAAGATCACAGAGGTATATTTCTGAAATTATGGAAAAGATCACAGAGGTATATTTATGAAGTTATGGACAAGATCACAGAGGTATATTTATGAAGTTATGGACAAGATCACAGAGGTATGTTTATGAAGATATGGACAGGATCACAGAGGTATGTTTATGAAGATATGGACAGGATCACAGAGGTATGTTTATGACGATATGGACAGGATCACAGAGGTATGTTTATGAAGCTATGGACAAGGTCACAGAGGTATATTTATGAAGATATGGACAAGGTCACAGAGGTATATTTATGAAGTTATGGACAAGATCACAGAGGTATATTTATGAAGATATGGACAAGATCACAGAGGTATGTCTATGAAGATATGTACAAGGTCACAGAGGTATATTTATGAAGATATGAACAAGATCACAGACGTATGTTTATGAAGATATGAACAAGATCACAGAGGTATGTTTATGAAGATATGGACAGGATCACAGAGGTATGTTTATGAAGATATGGACAAGGTCACAGAGGTATATTTATGAAGTTATGGACAAGATCACAGAGGTATATTTAAGAAGATATGGACAAGATCACAGAGGTATGTCTATGAAGATATGGACAAGGTCACAGAGGTATATTTATGAAGATATGGACAAGGTAACACAGAGGGAACATTTACGCTTCCAGTCGCCACACAAAATTTAAATGTGACGCAAGAGCTCTTTTGCCAGTCACTGTGGTCTGATTAGTCTGAAAAGATTTTAATCTGCCACTTCTGAGGTGGCAGAGGGGTTAGGAAGCAGCTATCTTATCGCAGCTGCCTTTTTAGTTTGCGGGTTGCAAGCTCACATTTTTGTGCCTGCACTGCAATCGCTGTAAATGAAGCTTCAGAAATCAGGCCCATAGTCTACCCCAGCTTTACTTTATAATCTAACATTAAAGATACATAATAGTGTAATAATAAAATACAAGTGGCAAGTGATCCAATCATGCAAGGGATATGTGTGTATCTATCAGTTACTGGCAGTATCCAGCTCAGGAGTGCAAATGCCCTGCTGCTCTTTTATAGGGATGCAGTGGTGCGACAGTAAAATACTCTAATGCATGAGAGCATGTCACTATGCATTCTTATGTACCTTCAAAACATACAACTAACTAGGGATGTGCATGTTATTTGGCAGCTAACGAATGGGGAAGGTGACGGCCCATCTTGTGAAAGTTCAGCACACTAAGATCAGTGCAAATGCAGATCTTAGTGTCTTCTACTTTCACAAGAAGAAATCAGGCTCCGAAAAGAGCTGAATGCTGCTGGCGGCCACCATCTTTCCCATTTGTTAGTTGCCGAATTACCCAAATATACATCCCTACAAATAACAGTATATTCTATTGCTTACTCATGACAGCTTTGGTTTACTATAGAAAAACAAAGAAGTGTAAAATTAGAAATGTAAAGTATCCTTATTTTAATGTCAGTGTGTTTGTGAGAAAACTATTTCCAGAGTTTACTGTGATACATAAACATGTCACTGATGTACCTTCAACATTTGTTTAATTTACTTAAAACAAAATGCGTTAAATAAAACATGGATTACCCAGTTGCACACATCACATTCCTCATAAATTTAAAATAATTCTGATTTGTACAGGGAAATGTAAATACATATTCTAATAATAAATATTCCAAATCACGATATCATGCAAAGATAAATTAATATGCACACAGACAGAATTACTCAAATATGTATGTGATTGTCTGTTTGTATACAGATAGGTAGATAGATTTTTTTTATATACCTACATAAACACACAAACGCACAAAAACAGGTGTTTATGAAAGAACATTAGAAAAGATATTGTAGGTTGTTTATTTCACAAACCACAAAAAAATGGTTGCTGGTACACGCATTAGAGTAAGGATGGATATTAGATTATACAATAGATGTTGCTTTAATTACCTTGTAATTGGGAGCTCATAAACTAACAGATACTGCAGCTACCAAATCCATTATTTATCTAATTCACATGTATGAGAAATGTTTTTCTTATTATCATAAAAGATTGTTAGATAATTATATTGCAAAGAAAGAGTCTGGAACATTATCTCTAGAATTTAATAGAGTATAAAATATGTTATTCTCTTTACATACAAATTTAAAAGATCTAACATTTTACAGACGTAATACTAATCCATATACTTAAACCAATTACCACATGATATATACCACTGGGCTTAATTCAGTCATATCATGGCTTTTATGTGTGCTGCTGCTCACTGATTAGCTCGAGCACACCTATCAATCATACATTACAAGGATGTACTTACTGAAAGCTTTAGAAGAAGCTGTCTGCCTTCTTTAGGGAGTAAGACAGAAGGCACAGCTACCGTACAAATGTGGTAAACCTTGGAAAGCATCACATCAATGTTTTGCACATCCCAGAGCATCCCAAAGGAAATTAGGAAAACCATTTTTATCACAAAGAAGACTGTATTTATAGTCTGTGTAGATCTTCTAGTAATGGATGTTTAGATTCATAGAATATTCAATTAATATTGATTTTTGTGTGTGTGTGTGCATGAGATTATCTGTTTTTTTTTCTTTTTGTAGAGCAAATGATTCAACAATTCTTCTGTAGAAAGCTGTTATATCAGAGTTGCATATTGCAATAAGTAACTGAATATGAGTGCTTTGTTGTCCCCTAACAATTGGGAATGAGAAGATTTAGTAAAAGGACATTAAAATAAACAACATTGTACCATGCATATCAGTGTTTTCCATCAAAACTGTTCCCAGCCGGGTGGCATTATAAAGTAATTGCATGGGGGGGGGGGGGGGGCAGTGTAATACTTTCTAATATTATAACATTTTCTGCTATCCAAAGCACAACATAATTTTATAACCTAATATATATTTAATGGAACATGCATACACTGTCAAAATGGGTTAACCACCCCTCTGGGTAATCAATTTTGTGTGTAATTTTTAAATGTATATAATATATGTATAGTTAGATATTGTATTCCTACTCATTTTCAGAAAAAAATGCAAGATGGCGCATAGTGACAAACATAAAAGATATTCTCTTGTTGTTTTTATTTAATGGAACATTCTAGTGCTATTTAGCGCGGCTGTGATATCCATTGAAAGTAATGGGTGCGCTAGAGCGATGTCGGCCGCACTAAATCTTCTCGGGCAAATTTGATTTACTATGGACTTGTATTATCAAGTTGCGCTCTAATTTTAGTCTGGCCCAGCGATGTTGCTTATCGTGTACCGTGCTTGCAGTAGTGCGCCAATTGTAATCCGGGCCTTAATTGAGAGTCTTTGCTGATAGCTGAAGCATAGCAATATGCAAAAAGTTTAGATTTTTTTAACTGTTCTATTCATTTGTTTATAAGCAATGCAAAACATGTACTGAATTTATATCACAGTGCAGTGTACCTTTTGGTAAGAAAAAAAAATGCAAAGTGACTATTTAAAAGCTCACTGTAAAAAATAAAAAATATTGCTGTAATGCATATTTAAAGATATATAAATATGTTTGCATGACAGGTTAACAGGACATGAAAGTTAAAGTTAAACGTTAATGATTCAGATAGATACATGTCATTTTAAAGCTATAATGTTCACTTCTATTATCAAATTTACCTTTTTTTTTTACTCTTTTTTTATCCTTTTTAAAAGTATATGTACGTATCCTCAGCTGCAGTGAGGCACTACTGGGAGCATGCTGGTGATTGATGACTACACACATATGCCTTCTGTTATTGGCTCACCTGGGGCTCGGTCAAATATGCGGCGTCGCCCGCAAAAGCCGGTGATGCCGGTTTATGCTTGGTATCCTATATACAGCGCCGCATCTAAATGCGGCACGTATATTTCACCCGTCGCCCGCAATTTTTACTCCCATAAGGTAACATGAGACCGCATCGCAAATCGGTATCCAATATTCAGCGCAAGGACTTATGTGGCGAAAATGGGGAAATCTTACTCCATTTTCACCTCGCCATAAAAGGCAGCAGTAGCAAGCCTTGCGCTGAGTATGGGAGCACCGTAACTCCCGAAAATGCCTGCAAAAATAAACTGACACCTAACCCATGCGCAATATCTATCTACCTGTCAACCGCAATCCCCCACTGCAATAACTAATAAAGTGTATTAACCCCTATATCCGTCATCAAACCCACATCGGAACTAATAAAAGTATTAACTCCTAAACCGACAACCCCCCACAACGCAATAAGCCTAATTAAACTATTAACCCCTATATCCGCCATCAAACCCACACCGCAAGTAATAAATAAATTATTAACTCCTAAATCCGCGAACCACAACATTGCAAACTACCTATTAAAACTATTAACCCCTAATCCGCCATTAACCCACAATGCAATAAACCTATTAAAGTATTAACCCCTAAACCGCCATTAACCTACAACGCAATAAACCTATTAAAGTATTAACCCCTAAACCACCAAAGCCCACAACGCAATAAACCTAACCCCACACCCCCTAACCTAACACCCCCTAAATGAACCCAAATTACCTAATTTACAAAATACTAAAGTTACTATTAAATTAAAAAAAAAATAACAATACTTTAAAAATACAAATAAACTAAGTATAAATTAAAGGGACAGTGTAATTAAAATTCTGGTGTAGACTGTCCCTTTAAGCTACAATTACAGAAAATAAAAAAAATCTAAGATTACATAAAATAAAAAAGAAAATTACCAAATTTAAAGGGACAGTCTAGGCCAAAATAAACTTTCATGATTCAGATAGAGCATGTAATTTTAAACAATTTTCCAATTTACTTTTATCACCAATTTTGCTTTGTTCTCTTGGTATTCTTAGTTGAAAGCTTAACCTAGGAGGTTCATATGCTAATTTCTTAGACCTTGAAGCCCACCTCTTTCAGATTGCATTTTAACAGTTTTTCACCACTAGAGGGTGTTAGTTCACGTATTTCATATAGATAACACTGTGCTTGTGCACGAGAAGTTATCTGGGAGCAGGCACTGATTGGCTAAACTGCAAGTCTGTCAAAAGAACTGAAAAAAGGGGCAGTTTGCAGAGGCTTAGATACAAGATAATCACAGAGGTTAAAAGTATATTATTATAAATGTGTTAGTTATGCAAAACTGGGGAATGGGTAATAAAGGGATTATCTATCTTTTAAAACAATAAAAATTCTGGTGTAGACTGTCCCTTTAAAAAAAATTATCATAAATAAAAAGAGAGAAGCGATCAACCTGGAAACGAACAATAGCATAATAGCTTGTTCTATGGCTAGTTACCACCCAAAACGCAGCCTCTTTTTGCCCAACATGTGCCTTTCACAGAGAAAAAAATTCCTGAAGCATATCAGTCTGATCCTGACTTTACAGTACAGTCCAGCCCCGAAATACCAGGCAATCCTTCTCTGAACGAGAGAAACAGCAAAACCCCAGACGTACGTTTCGGCCTATTGTGGGCCTCGTCAGTGAGGTGCAGCCATATCCCTCTAGGCACACTGAGCAACGGGTCAACGTCTGGATTCCCGCATCACACTTATGGAGACTTCCCAAAATGTCATAATTTGCATAAATAAAAAGAGAGAAGCGCTCAACCTGGAAACGAACAATAGCATAATAGCTTGTTCTATGGCTAGTTACCACCCAAGAAGCAGCCTCTTTTTGCCCAACATGTGCCTTTCACAGAGAAAAACTTTCCTGAAGCATATCAGTCTGATCCTGACATTACAGTACAGTCCAGCCCCGAAATACCAGGCAATCCTTCTCTGAACGAAAGAAACAGCAAAACGCCAGACGTACGTTTTGGCCTATTGTGGGCCTCGTCAGTGAGGTGCAGCCATATCCCTCTAGGCACACTGAGCAACGGGTCCACGTCTGGATTCCCGCATCACACTTAGGGAGACTTCCCAAAATGTTATAATTTGCATAAATAAAAAGAGAGAAGCGCTCAACCTGGAAACGAACAATAGCATAATAGCTTGTACTATGGCTAGTTACCACCCAAGAAGCAGCCTCTTTTTGCCCAACATGTGCCTTTCACAGAGAAAAACTTTCCTGAAGCATATCAGTCTGATCCTGACTTTACAGTACAGTCCAGCCCCGAAATACCAGGCAATCCTTCTCTGAACGAGAGAAACAGCAAAACCCCAGACGTACGTTTCGGCCTATTGTGGGCCTCGTCAGTGAGGTGCAGCCATATCCCTCTAGGCACACTGAGCAACGGGTCCACGTCTGGATTCCCGCATCACACTTAGGGAGACTTCCCAAAATGTCATAATTTGCATAAATAAAAAGAGAGAAGCGCTCAACCTGGAAATGAACAATAGCATAATAGCTTGTTCTATGGCTAGTTACCACCCAAGAAGCAGCCTCTTTTTGCCCAACATGTGCCTTTCACAGAGAAAAACTTTCCTGAAGCATATCAGTCTGATCCTGACTTTACAGTACAGTCCAGCCCCGAAATACCAGGCAATCCTTCTCTGAACGAGAGAAACAGCAAAACCCCAGACGTACGTTTCGGCCTATTGTGGGCCTCGTCAGTGAGGTGCAGCCATATCCCTCTAGGCACACTGAGCAACGGGTCCACGTCTGGATTCCCGCATCACACTTAGGGAGACTTCCCAAAATGTCATAATTTGCATAAATAAAAAGAGAGAAGCGCTCAACCTGGAAATGAACAATAGCATAATAGCTTGTTCTATGGCTAGTTACCACCCAAGAAGCAGCCTCTTTTTGCCCAACATGTGCCTTTCACAGAGAAAAACTTTCCTGAAGCATATCAGTCTGATCCTGACTTTACAGTACAGTCCAGCCCCGAAATACCAGGCAATCCTTCTCTGAACGAGAGAAACAGCAAAACCCCAGACGTACGTTTCGGCCTATTGTGGGCCTCGTCAGTGAGGTGCAGCCATATCCCTCTAGGCACACTAAGCAACGGGTCCACGCCTGGATTCCCGCATCACACTTAGGGAGACTTCCCAAAATGTCATAATTTGCATAAATAAAAAGAGAGAAGCGCTCAACCTGGAAACTAACAATAGCATAATAGCTTGTTCTAGGGCTAGTTACCACCCAAGAAGCAGCCTCTTTTTGCCCAACATGTGCCTTTCACAGAGAAAAACTTTCCTGAAGCATATCAGTCTGATCCTGACTTTACAGTACAGTCCAGCCCCGAAATACCAGGCAATCCTTCTCTGAACGGAGAGAAACAGCAAAACCCCAGACGTACGTTTCGGCCTATTGTGGGCCTCGTCAGTGAGGTGCAGCCATATCCCTCTAGGCACACTGAGCAACGGGTCCACGTCTGGATTCCCGCATCACACTTAGGGAGACTTCCCAAAATGTCATAATTTGCATAAATAAAAAGAGAGAAGCGCTCAACCTGGAAACGAACAATAGCATAATAGCTTGTTCTATGGCTAGTTACCACCCAAGAAGCAGCCTCTTTTTGCCCAACATGTGCCTTTCACAGAGAAAAACTTTCCTATAGCATATCAGTCTGATCCTGACTTTACAGTACAGTCCAGCCCCGAAATACCAGGCAATCCTTCTCTGAACGAGAGAAACAGCAAAACCCCAGACGTACGTTTCGGCCTATTGTGGGCCTCGTCAGTGAGGTGCAGCCATATCCCTCTAGGCACACTGAGCAACGGGTCCACGTCTGGATTCCCGCATCACACTTAGGGAGACTTCCCAAAATGTCATAATTTGCATAAATAAAAAGAGAGAAGCGCTCAACCTGGAAACGAACAATAGCATAATAGCTTGTTCTATGGCTAGTTACCACCCAAGAAGCAGCCTCTTTTTGCCCAACATGTGCCTTTCACAGAGAAAAACTTTCCTGAAGCATATCAGTCTGATCCTGACTTTACAGTACAGTCCAGCCCCGAAATACCAGGCAATCCTTCTCTGAACGAGAGAAACAGCAAAACCCCAGACGTACGTTTCGGCCTATTGTGGGCCTCGTCAGTGAGGTGCAGCCATATCCCTCTAGGCACACTGAGCAACGGGTCCACGTCTGGATTCCCGCATCACACTTAGGGAGACTTCCCAAAATGTCATAATTTGCATAAATAAAAAGAGAGAAGCGCTCAACCTGGAAATGAACAATAGCATAATAGCTTGTTCTATGGCTAGTTACCACCCAAGAAGCAGCCTCTTTTTGCCCAACATGTGCCTTTCACAGAGAAAAACTTTCCTGAAGCATATCAGTCTGATCCTGACTTTACAGTACAGTCCAGCCCCGAAATACCAGGCAATCCTTCTCTGAACGAGAGAAACAGCAAAACCCCAGACGTACGTTTCGGCCTATTGTGGGCCTCGTCAGTGAGGTGCAGCCATATCCCTCTAGGCACACTAAGCAACGGGTCCACGCCTGGATTCCCGCATCACACTTAGGGAGACTTCCCAAAATGTCATAATTTGCATAAATAAAAAGAGAGAAGCGCTCAACCTGGAAACTAACAATAGCATAATAGCTTGTTCTAGGGCTAGTTACCACCCAAGAAGCAGCCTCTTTTTGCCCAACATGTGCCTTTCACAGAGAAAAACTTTCCTGAAGCATATCAGTCTGATCCTGACTTTACAGTACAGTCCAGCCCCGAAATACCAGGCAATCCTTCTCTGAACGGAGAGAAACAGCAAAACCCCAGACGTACGTTTCGGCCTATTGTGGGCCTCGTCAGTGAGGTGCAGCCATATCCCTCTAGGCACACTGAGCAACGGGTCCACGTCTGGATTCCCGCATCACACTTAGGGAGACTTCCCAAAATGTCATAATTTGCATAAATAAAAAGAGAGAAGCGCTCAACCTGGAAACGAACAATAGCATAATAGCTTGTTCTATGGCTAGTTACCACCCAAGAAGCAGCCTCTTTTTGCCCAACATGTGCCTTTCACAGAGAAAAACTTTCCTAAAGCATATCAGTCTGATCCTGACTTTACAGTACAGTCCAGCCCCGAAATACCAGGCAATCCTTCTCTGAACGAGAGAAACAGCAAAACCCCAGACGTACGTTTCGGCCTATTGTGGGCCTCGTCAGTGAGGTGCAGCCATATCCCTCTAGGCACACTGAGCAACGGGTCCACGTCTGGATTCCCGCATCACACTTAGGGAGACTTCCCAAAATGTCATAATTTGCATAAATAAAAAGAGAGAAGCGCTCAACCTGGAAACGAACAATAGCATAATAGCTTGTTCTATGGCTAGTTACCACCCAAGAAGCAGCCTCTTTTTGCCCAACATGTGCCTTTCACAGAGAAAAACTTTCCTGAAGCATATCAGTCTGATCCTGACTTTACAGTACAGTCCAGCCCCGAAATACCAGGCAATCCTTCTCTGAACGAGAGAAACAGCAAAACCCCAGACGTACGTTTCGGCCTATTGTGGGCCTCGTCAGTGAGGTGCAGCCATATCCCTCTAGGCACACTGAGCAACGGGTCCACGTCTGGATTCCCGCATCACACTTAGGGAGACTTCCCAAAATGTCATAATTTGCATAAATAAAAAGAGAGAATCGCTCAACCTGGAAACGAACAATAGCATAATAGCTTGTTCTATGGCTAGTTACCACCCAAGAAGCAGTCTCTTTTTGCCCAACATGTGCCTTTCACAGAGAAAAACTTTCCTGAAGCATATCAGTCTGATCCTGACTTTACAGTACAGTCCAGCCCCGAAATACCAGGCAATCCTTCTCTGAACGAGAGAAACAGCAAGACCCGTTGCTCAGTGTGCCTAGAGGGATATGGCTGCACCTCACTGACAAGGCCCACAATAGGCCGAAACGTACGTGTGGGGTTTTACTGTTTCTCTTGTTCAGAGAGGGATTGCCTGGTATTTCGGGGCTGGACTGTACTGTGAAGTCAGGATCAGACTGATATGCTTCAGGAAAGTTCTTCTCTGTGAAAGGCACATTTTGAGCAAAAAGAGGCTGCTTCTTGGGTGGTAACTAGCCATAGAGCAAGCTATTATGCTATTGTTCGTTCCCTGGTTGAGCGCTTCTCTCTTTTTATTTATGCAAATTATGACATTTTGGGAAGTCTCCCTAAGTGTGATGCGGGAATCCAGACGTGGACCCGTTGCTCAGTGTGCCTAGAGGGATATGGCTGCACCTCACTGACGAGGCCCACAATAGCCTGAACGTATGTCTGGGGTTTTGCTGTTTCTCTTGTTCAGAGAGGGATTGCCTGGTATTTCGGGGTTGGACTGTACTGTGAAGTCAGGATCAGACTGATATGCTTCAGGAAAGTTCTTCTCTGTGAAAGGCACATTTTGAGCAAAAAGAGGCTGCTTCTTGGGTGGTAACTAGCCATAGAGCAAGCTATTATGCTATTGTTCGTTCCCTGGTTGAGCGCTTCTCTCTTTTTATTTATGCAAATTATGACATTTTGGGAAGTCTCCCTAAGTGTGATGCGGGAATCCAGACGTGGACCCGTTGCTCAGTGTGCCTAGAGGGATATGGCTGCACCTCACTGACGAGGCCCACAATAGGCCGAAACGTACATCTGGGGTTTTGCTGTTTCTCTTGTTCAGAGAGGGATTGCCTGGTATTTCGGGGCTGGACTGTACTGTGAAGTCAGGATCAGACTGATATGCTTCAGGAAAGTTCTTCTCTGTGAAAGGCACATTTTGAGCAAAAAGAGGCTGCTTCTTGGGTGGTAACTAGCCATAGAGCAAGCTATTATGCTATTGTTCATTCCCTGGTTGAGCGCTTCTCTCTTTTTATTTAAAAAAAATTATACCTAATCCCTATGAAAATTATGAAAATAAAAAAGCCCCCCAAAATAAAAACACCCCCTACTTTAATAAACTACCAGTAGTCCTTAAAACGGCTTTTTGCAAACAAACAAAATACACAAAGCCCCCCTAACAGTAAAACCCCCCACCCACCAAACCCCCCAAATAAAAGAACCTATCACTAAACCCTAAACTACCCATTGCCCTGAAAAGGGCATTTGTTGGGCATTCCCCTTAAAAGGGCATTTAGCTCTTTTACTGCCCACCCTATCTAAATAAAAAAAAAACTTAAAAAACCCCAAGTCTAACCCCCAGGTTGATACTCACCGTTCCTGAAGTCCGGCGGAGAAGGTCCTGTTCCAGGTGGTGAAGTCTTCTTCCAAGCGGTGACCTCTTCTTTCTGGAACATCCTTCGCGGAGCGGTGCTGAAGACTGAAGACCGCGGAGCTGAAGACCAGCGACCCTGGAACTGAAGACTGGCGACCGCGGAGCCATGGAGCAAGGAGGATCCTCTTCGTACGATCATCGCCGCACACAGGATAGAGAATTCAAGGTACGCGATTAAAAATGGCGTCCCTTGAATTCCTATTGGCTGATTTGATTCTTTAAATTCAAATCAGCCAATAGGATGAAAGCTACTCAAATCCTATTGGTTGTTCAAATCAGCCAATAGATGAGAGCTACTGAAATTCTATTGGCTGATTTGAATAGCCAATAGAATTGCACTTTTGATGATGTGCACTTTTATATAATTTTTTTTTTTTTTTTTATTTTTTATTGAGGCATAAACTTTTATATAATTTAATGTAGTACATTTCAAACATTACCAAACTGATGATGTGCAGTAAATAAATGATGCTTAAATGGCATACTGGAGATTTTTTGTAAATACCCATAGAGAAAATAAATGTAAAATTATCTGATATTACATAGGGTATTTTGGTGAGCCCACTGTCAATTAATTTGACTTATTAATCATTTAAAGAGACAGCAAAGTCAAAATAAAACGTAAATGGATTGGATAAAGCATGGGAGCTAGCTGGTAATTGGAAGCTGCACACATCTATCTTTTGTCATTGCTCACCAATTGTGATCAGCTAGCTCTCAGTAGTGCATTGGAGTGGACTTTAACTGTGTGTTTAATAATTTTGCATGGTTAAATATTTAGTTATATTAAAGCAACTGTGCACTAATAAAATGTGCTAACATAATGGAGCATTTTCTTTTTGCACTTTTATCCCTTTAAAGTTCTAGCAATATTGGAATCGCAATGAATTTGCAAAGTTACCAGAACATTACAGGCAAAAGAAAAGACAAATCATTGCTAGGTTTGTCAATAAAGACTCAATTTTGATTATAAACATGCTTATTCAATTGCATGAAATCAAGACTAGAATAAAATTACCAAAAAACAGGCCTAATACCGGTCCCTTAAAAACTGATTGAGACTGAAGGACAAGCGCTAGTTGCCTTCTGTCAGACCCAGCACTTCACAGGCTTATAGGAGGCAGTGTACGCATACACCTTCAGTTTTAACAAGAAAAGTGTTACAGCTTCTAATTGGCTGTAGCGCTTTGCTTTTTAAAGAGGAAAATAAAACTCTTGCCAGGCTTGGAGGACTATGGATACTGTAAATGAAGGTAATCAGGTGTTGGTTTTGTTGAAAAATTAATTAGTCCAAGTAACAGGCCAGGAGTTAAAGGGATTTATCTCTCCTTTAAATTGTTCCCAATTATCCATTTTACCTGCTGGAGTGTATTAAATGGTTTACAAGTAGCCCCTTTACCCTTATTTTGGTATTTGAAATAGCTGATTTAGCCTGTGGTATCCCCACCTATACTGAAAGTTTCTGGTCTTACGTCCAGGCAATTGAGAAGCTATGTAAACACAGCCAGCAGAAATTACACTCCCGGTGTTAGGGATGCATAGAAATAAATTGTACTTTTGGTTATTTCTTTTTTCGTTTTTTTTTTACTTTTATTTTCGTTAAAATTATTGTGTAGCATATTTCAAATTTGATGCCAGCCTAGAGCTGCTGTTTGAGTTTATTACTTGACTTACTGTTTTGCATATAATAATAGTGCCTTATATACAGTGCTCACACATCAGCCTCTTGTGCGTAGACATTCTATTCCCTGAGGCAAATATGCGTGCACACTATATACAGGGAGTGCAGAATTATTAGGCAAATGAGTATTTTGACCACATCATCCTCTTTATGCATGTTGTCTTACTCCAAGCTGTATAGGCTCGAAAGCCTACTACCAATTAAGCATATTAGGTGATGTGCATCTCTGTAATGAGAAGGGGTGTGGTCTAATGACATCAACACCCTATATCAGGTGTGCATAATTATTAGGCAACTTCCTTTCTTTTGGCAAAATGGGTCAAAAGAAGGACTTGACAGGCTCAGAAAAGTCAAAAATAGTGAGATATCTTGCAGAGGGATGCAGCACTCTTAAAACTGCAAAGCTTCTGAAGCGTGATAATCGAACAATCAAGCGTTTCATTCAAAATAGTCAACAGGGTCGCAAGAAGCGTGTGGAAAAACCAAGGTGCAAAATAACTGCCCATGAACTGAGAAAAGTCAAGCGTGCAGCTGCCAAGATGCCACTTGCCACCAGTTTGGCCATATTTCAGAGCTGCAACATCACTGGAGTGCCCAAAAGCACAAGGTGTGCAATACTCAGAGACATGGCCAAGGTAAGAAAGGCTGAAAGACGACCACCACTGAACAAGACACACAAGCTGAAACGTGAAGACTGGGCCAAGAAATATCTCAAGACTGATTTTTCTAAGGTTTTATGGACTGATGAAATGAGAGTGAGTCTTGATGGGCCAGATGGATGGGCCCGTGGCTAGATTGGTAAAGGGCAGAGAGCTCCAGTCCGACTCAGACGCCAGCAAGGTGGAGGTGGAGTACTGGTTTGGGCTGGTATCATCAAAGATGAGCTTGTGGGGCCTTTTCGGGTTGAGGATGGAGTCAAGCTCAACTCCCAGTCCTACTGCCAGTTTCTGGAAGACACCTTCTTCAAGCAGTGGTACAGGAAGAAGTCTGCATCCTTCAAGAAAAACATGATTTTCATGCAGGACAATGCTCCATCACACGCGTCCAAGTACTCCACAGCGTGGCTGGCAAGAAAGGGTATAAAAGAAGAAAATCTAATGACATGGCCTCCTTGTTCACCTGATCTGAACCCCATTGAGAACCTGTGGTCCATCATCAAATGTGAGATTTACAAGGAGGGAAAACAGTACACCTCTCTGAACAGTGTCTGGGAGGCTGTGGTTGCTGCTGCACGCAATGGTGATGGTGAACAGATCAAAACACTGACAGAATCCATGGATGGCAGGCTTTTGAGTGTCCTTGCAAAGAAAGGTGGCTATATTGGTCACTGATTTGTTTTTGTTTTGTTTTTGAATGTCAGAAATGTATATTTGTGAATGTTGAGATGTTATATAGGTTTCACTGGTAAAAATAAATAATTGAAATGGGTATATATTTGTTTTTTGTTAAGTTGCCTAATAATTATGCACAGTAATAGTCACCTGCACACACAGATATCCCCCTAAAATAGCTATAACTAAAAACAAACTAAAAACTACTTCCAAATCTATTCAGCTTTGATATTAATGAGTTTTTTGGGTTCATTGAGAACATGGTTGTTGTTCAATAATAAAATTAATCCTCAAAAATACAACTTGCCTAATAATTCTGCACTCCCTGTATGCATAAGCCCCAAGCTCACACACAGTTGGTACAAATTAGCACCCACCAGACAGTGTATACAAAAAAGCACAGTAACTTTCTATAACCACCTTGCACGTAAGGTCGTAGCTAAGTCCAGTGGTCCTGGTGATAGGTGACAGGCAGACTCCATTTGGGGCTCTGGACATATAATCTGACGGGTCAGTGTGAGAACCGAACCAGGAACTAGGTCGGAAATACGATGAGAAATTATCAGGTGCAGCCACGCCCATTGCACGGATAACTACAACCAAAAAACAAAACACATGTCCACCTCATATTGTTGTCTGGCTATAACCACGCTCTCCCTTGAAGAGCTCCACCAGTTTCATTGCAGATCACGCCCTACGGTACACATGACCACGCCCATTTGTTGGAGCTTTTCCGCCTACAAGCTCTCTCAGCTACACACACACACACTATAGTTAAAAAAAATAAATGTCAGTTTCGGTTTTCAGCCAGGGACATCCTGAATTTTCGGTATCGGTTTCGGTCCAGAATTTTCATTTCGGTGCATCCCATTGATTTGCTCACCCATGTGCATTGCTATTTCTTCAAAGGATATATAGATAATTAAGAAAATTAGATTAAAGAAGTAAATTGGAATGTTGTTTCAAATTATATTCTATATCTTAATCATGAAATAACAATTTTGAGTTTAGTGTCCCTTTTAGAAGTTCCAGTCAACTGGAAATGTTATAAAACAACCTGGAAGGGGACGTGTGTCTCTATTGTCTCAACGCACTGTGAAGAGGATGGTTCGAATGGCCAAAATATCTCCAATGATCACAGCTGGAGAATTGCAGTTAGTTGCGTCTTGGGGTCAAAAGGTCAACAGAAATACAATCCGACGTCAACTACATCACCACAAGTTGTTTGGAAGGGTTTCAAGAAACTCATCCAAAAAGAACTCAAGCGTCTTCAGGTTGTCAGACACTACTGGAAATTCAAATGGGAACGGGTTCTATGGTCAGATGAAACTAAAAATAGAGCTTTTTGGCAATAAACACAAGAGGTGGGTTTGGTGCAGAGAGGTAGCCATATAGAAAAGTACCTCATGCCCATGGTTAAATATGGTGGTGGCTCTTTAATGTTTTGGGGCTGTTTTTCTGCCAAATAACCTGGACATTTTGTTAGGATACATGGCATCATGGACTCTTAACTGCCTCTGTGTCAGGGTGCCAGGAATCAGACTGAGACGAGAAGTGCAAAAATAATCACACCTTTATTAATAGCAAAAAATAACAAAAAGTCCACAAAACAAATAACAAGCCAGGTATCAAAACCAGGTAGTCAGACGAGCCGAGTCAGGAGCCAAAGCGAAAGTCAGACGAGCTGAGTCAGGAGCCAAAGCGAGTAGTCAGACGAGCCGGAATCAGGAACAAGGAGAACAGCAGAGTCAGGAACAAGGCAGGGATCAGGAACCAGAAGGGATGTCAGACAGCCAGGTAATAAACAGGCACTCTCACAATCAGGTCTGAGACAACGCAAGGGCAAAGCATACTGAACAGAGGCCCTTTAAATAATAAGTGATGACATCACAATTGTGAGACTGCATCCTGTCTCACACTGATGATGAACACCAGTCTGGCCATAAAAGGAAGTGCAGGAAATGAGCAGCATCACACAGTATGCACCAGAGTCAGCAAGAGAGGTGAGTAAAATGGCTGCCAGCAACACATGGCAAACAAAGGAGGGGAAAAAAACCTGACACTCTGCCAGAAAGCTTAAAATGGGCCGTGGTTGGATCTTCCAGTAGGACAATGATCCAAAATATAAATCAAAATAAACACAAAAATATTTTACTGATGATAAAATGAAGGTACTGCCATGGTCATACCAGTCCCCTGATTTGAACCACATAGAAAACCTTTTGGGTGAACTGAAGAGGAGAGTCCACCAGCATTGACCTTGAAATTTGAAGGATCTGGATAGATGATTCTGTATGGAGGAATTGTCTCAGATCACGTGCCATGTATTCTCCAACCTCATCAGGCATTATAGGAGAAAAACCTCATGTTTATGTTGGCAAACGGGGGGTAGCACAAAGTATTGACTAAAAGGGTGCCAATAATTGTGAGTTACTTTTGAGAGGGCACTGATTGGCTAAAATGCAAGCCTGTCAAAATAACTGAAATAAGGGTGCAGTCTGCAGAGGCTTAGATACAAGGTAATCACAGAGGTAAAAAGTGTATTAATATAACTGTGTTGGTTATGCAAAACTGGGGAATGGGTAATAAATGGATTATCTATCTTTTTAAAGAAAAAAAATCAGAAGTAGACTGTCCCTTTAAGGGAAAAACAATTTTATAGTATACTGTTCTTTTAAGGAACTGATTGGGAGATATACGGCGAAATGTCAGAGCCAACGGATACGCGAGAATAAAACAGACTAGGTAGGAAGTCGGGAGTCTGGTATACAGAATACAAATACAGGAACAGAAAATTGATTTTTTTTTATTTCCAGGTCTGCAGTAAAGTTCCCAAAGACTTGATCTTCGGATATAGGAGCACCAGAATATCCATGTACTGTCTGGAATGCTCCATTCAGATTTATAGGGTGGCCCTAAACAATAACGCATATGTGAACATTTTCACTGACATTGCAGTACCATTACTGGTCTTTAAAGGGACATTAAACCTGAGGAATGCTTACAGTCTCTAATGAATGTTCAACGTTTGCATTAAGATGTGTGCTTGCCATGTAGACAAGTGCACACATGATCTGCAAAGCTTGTGTCAATAAAGCATTTTTTAATTAATGCTATTGCACACTTAATAGATTACAGTATAGGGTAAATATAACTTTTATATTCACTGGGAAACAAATACATTTGTGACTAATTTTTATTGCAATATTCACTTTATTGCTGTGGTCTGGAACCAAACCAGCAATATCTCTGAGGTATACCTGTACATGTGCTGTTTCACATGCATAAAAAATGTCACAAGCATTGCAGGTCATGTGTGCACTGTTGATGTGGCAAACACATCTTGATGCAAACTTGGAACAGGTAAGCAGTCCTCAGGAGAACAGGTAAGTGACCCTACCCCACCATTTGGTCCTGGCATGTTTGCAAGAATGGGAGGAATTATGAATTGCTTTGAAAAAACAATATATAATGCAACAGGATTTATCTGTGTAAAAAATATGTAGGTATACTATTTTAGGGTCCAATTTAATACTATTATAACATTATTTTACTGTTTGGTAGTAACTATGTATCCAATCTAAACTAAGTGTCAAATGAGAAAGGTATAAGAACAAAGTATGTAAAAAGGGACATTTAGCTTGTGGCAATAGGACAAAAATAAATCAATAAATCTAGGTAACACATGCTGTGTTTTTTTCCCTCGTTTCTGAAGTACTTTATTGAAAAGGAAAGGTTAAAAATAAAAGTAAAATAATTAACCTTTTTGTGCTTAATTATGAGCATAAGTGCATTATGTAGTGACAAAATCCACCATTGCATCTTTCGTTTTAATCAAAATATTACGGTTCAATATTCGTTGTCGCGAACTAGCCTCAATTCAAAAGCATCTTACAAGTACTAGTACATAAAAGTTTATTAGCACGCCCACTAAATATATCAAGTTTGCCATACCAATCCTAGCACTTCCTGCGTTTCAAGCCTCGTTCTGAGGACACAACACACAGCCAACCTGATGTAGGGCTATTGCATAGAGAAGCCAGCGATTGGTTGTTAATTGATGTGGTCCCGCCCTCGGGCAAGTTGCTAGTGCGCTTGTGTCCTGGATCTGGGTGATAGGTCAGTATAATGAATATTTGAGCTTTTACAAGGTAATAGTAAGTAAAGTACAGGTACTGTTTGGTGCGGCGTGTAGTTTATATAAATAATAGTGTGCAGAGATATTAATTATGGAGATGTGATCGTTTGTTATTGAATGTCTGTTTAATAAGTTTGACCTTTAGTCATGCACGAATACAATAACCTATACTTCTAGAGCAAAGGGCACTACGTATGCTGTGCTCCTGTAAGTGTTAATCTTCTTCTTTATTTTTAATTCCAGGTTCAGTGACACTTTGCAGCCTTTCAGCTTTCTCAACTTTTGCAAAATACTGATTTGAAACTTTTTGCATTATCAGTTCAACATGCTGCCAAATACAGGGTGAGGAGGTGGAATTACACTTATAATGTCTAGATTTATAAGATTATATATGTAAACGTATACAAATATGTACTATATCTGTTATACACTTTATTTATGGACTGTAAATTGCTTCTTCATGTTTATTTTTAATTTTCAAATAGCTGTTGCTAATTGAAACAAACAGCTGTAGTTTTCAAGAACAAACCCAGTTAATTGGACTGAGGCTGCAGGAAGAGACTAACTACTAATCTTATAAATTTGTCTCTATATTTAAAAGGCAATATGTTTGTACTCAAAGGGACAGTCTACTCCAGATTTTTTTTTTATTGTTTTAAAAAATAGATAATCCCTTTATTACTCTTTGGAAAGTTGTTTAAAATTGCATGCCCTATCTGAATCATGAAACTTTAATTTTTGACTAGACTGTCCTTTTTAAATTGTTTTTGTGTGTGCTGATTATGATGAGCAAAACCATCTGCTTTAATTGCAAGTCAGTGGAACATATTAAAGGCCATTATAGTGTTAAAGTTTTAAAAATAGCAACGCTACAATATTATGTTTTTAACTTTGTGATTAACACATTTGTGCAGGGTTAAACTCCCACCCGGGGGCCCGCAGAGCACTGCTCATATTGTAGTGTAAGCATGCATGCCTTAATTCGTAAGAGCATGTCATTTTTGCTCTGCTACCTTCAATAAGATTATTATCCAAGAGCAAATTGTTACTTTTGTGTGTGTGTTACATAGTAGGCATTAGAGATATAATCTCTGTTGGTTAAAATATAATGCAGTTCTGAAATAATTGATTTAAAGGAACAGTCTAGTCAAAATTTAAACTTTTATGATTCAGATGGGGCATGCAATTTTAAACAACTTTCAAATTTACTTTTATCATCAAATATGCTTTGTTCTTTTGGCATTCTCTGTTGAAAGCTAAACCTAGGTATGTTCATATGCTAATTTCTAAGCCCCTGAAGGTTGCCTCTTACTTCAGTAAATTTGGACAGTTTTCACACCTAGACAGTGCTAGTTCATGTGTGTCATATAGATAACATTGTGCTCACTCCCGTGGAGTTAATTATGAGTCGACACTGGTTGGCTAAAGTGCAAGTCTGTCAAAAGTAACGAACTAAGGGGCAGTCTGCAGAGGCTTAGATACAAGGTAATCACTGAGGTAAAAAGTATATTAATATAACCGCATTGATTATGGAAAACTGGGGAATGGGTAATAAAGGGATTATCTATCTTTTTAAATAATAAAAATTCTTGAGTAGACTGTTCCTTTTAAGGAATTTGCAGCACAATATTCAAAATCCTATGTAAACATGAAACATATATTCAGAGCATTAGCAGGAAAGCGATAGTGTTCTCCACAGAAAATTTTGCTAGCCGGGTGGCATTATAAAGTAGCCGGGTGGGGGATTAGTATTCTAATATTAGAATCATTTTGCAATCAATTTGTGCTTTCGATAGCAGAAAATAAACATACATTTATTTAATGATGATTCTTGCAGTAAGCATTAAAATATTTTAACGTTAGCTAATTTTAGCTTAATATTGGCTACAATTTTAGCCGGTTGGTCAGTATAATCAAGCGATTGGTGCACCTATTGAAAAGGTTGGAGGGAAAACACTGAGATATGTTTGTAGTTTTGATCCTTACAATGGGCAGGTCTCCCAGATGCATTTAAGGGAAATTCAAATTCCCCGAGCTCTGCCACCCACTTCAAAAGCATTTTTTTCTGTGAGCTAAAGGTTTAAACTGGATTGGACAACAATTCAAATCTATAGCTCACATAAAAACTTACTTTTGAAGTGGGCTGCGGAGCGCCGGCAATTTGAATGTTATATCTGTATTAAAAAGTAAGTTAAAGCGCAACTTCATTACAACTTATGAATTAAACTCCACCTAAAATATCACTAACATTCCGTATCTGTTTTTATAAAAGGGAGAGTTTTCCATCACCTTAATACAAAAGGCGAGTCTGGTGGTGTAACAAAATAAAATAATGCGCTATAAATGATACATATTTCGATGTAGTAATATATAGTTAACAACACAAAGCTGTGACATCTGTAACCCCCTGGCTGACAGAGAGGGTGGCAAAACATTGTTAAACAGTATTGCAACCCTTTTTTGTTGGCAGATGGATTGATCACTCTTTAAAAAAGGTTTTTGTTTTATTTCAGAAAACTAGCTGGAGTCACCCTTTTTATTACTGGTGCAAGTCGTGGCATCGGCAAAGCTATTGCTTTAAAAGCTGCTAAAGATGGAGCAAATATTGTGATAGCAGCCAAGACGGCAGAACCTCACCCCAAGTTACCAGGCACAATATTCACTGCTGCTAATGAAAGTAAGTGTTCAAAATGTGGTTCCTGTGTTTGTTAAAGACTAAAAAACATATTATTATTAATACTTCATCCATATAAAGTGATCCATGAAATCACTCACGTGATGAAACGCGTCAGTGGGTGGGGCTCAGGAGCGTTCTTTAATATTTGTATCTAGCGAGTGGAAATAATCATATATTAAGAATTTGTGCAAATATAGTTTTCTTTTGTAACATTATTGGATAAGTGATATATGTATGTAATTTCACAATAACAATTTGATACTTGATCGACTGACGCTTGCAGGTAGGAGGCTGCCTTTGTAAACCTAGGTATACATGTTGTTGAAATTCCTTTTACCTTACTCCCTTAGGGATTGATTTATAAAGCCCTTCTCTCCCTTTTGACTGTAACCTTCCCTGTTCTCCACCTCTAAGGTGGAGAATTTCAATTTCCTTGGTCTCTGGTCCGTAAGGGGAAATTGACAGCTCCTGTGCGGGTTGCACGTGAGCGCTCGTGTGCAATGATAAATGCAGAGGAGAAGCTGGGCGGAGAGGGGTCACTATGTACACCCCTGTCCGCCACGGGATGATAAATGGAGCCCTTAGTGTTATGCGAATGTTTGTAACTGACAGTTATCTACAAGCAGTCAATTGCTACAGAGCCTCTGTGTTTTTCATTTTCCCCTGTGGGTAGAAGTGGTTAATTATGAAGAGACAGTGATGATTTTTAACTGTCTCAATACCACCCATACCGACTAATCTTTTTCCCTTTTTAATGGTGTTTCCAATAAAGTTAAAAAAAAAAAAAAATTATATATATATATATATATATATATATATATATATATATATATATATATATATATATAATTTGTTTTATTTAAGTAAGAGCCCTCAATTTGTTTTGTATAATTCCCAAATATCCTTGCATTTTCATACTTCTTGCAGTCATTCTAAGTTGACACCTTTTGATGCATATTTTTGTTAGTCTCTATTAAAGGGGCATTACATGCTAGATATATTAGCATTAGAATAGTATGTAGATATATTTTTACAATAAAATAATTTGTTTAAATATTGAAGATATAATATTAAAGGCTACGTTTCTATAAAGTAATGGGCGCCACCATATTTAAACTTAAGTTTCCCTTATCTATCTTTCCTGCAGAGGACAATTCGGGACAGCTGTAAAACAGGCAATGATTGTGCAGACAAGACTGTGTGGAACATAGGATTATTAAAGGGATTATTTAACAAATGCCACACAGCCTTGTTTGCACAGTCTTTTTATTGACTGTTTTTATCTGTTCCTAATTGTCCTCAGTGGGAAAAAGAGATAAGGGGAAACTTAAGTTTAAAAATGGCAGCACCCATTACTTTATATAACCTCTGTGGAATTTAGAAAACCAACAATTTTCTGAGTTAAATTACAGGAAAGGGATGCAAAATAAACAGTGAAAATATATTGCAAAGTTAATAATTAAACAGTTTATATTACAATATAAACTGTTTAATGTCCCTTTAAACTGCTGGGTACAACTACAGTTTTCTGGTTATTACTGACCATGCTAATGGTTTCTTATTTACCTGCAGTTCTCTTTAAAGCTGTTCTTATTTTAAGCCATTACCGAAGCCAGTTGTTGGTCTGCATCTTTTATACTGGCCCTGCCATCTTATACATATTGTTGTCCCTGTGATGGGAGCAGTGAGGTTTTGGGTAGGCAACATTTTCTCTTTCTATAGTAATCTACCTGGTAATGAAACTTTAGTTTAGTTTTAAAAAGATTATTATCTAGGACTCCTAAACAAACAAAACGGTTAAAGCAATGTCTATTTTTTTTTTCTGTAAGATATTAAATGGCCAGTCTAATACAGAGAATGATGTGCTATAATTCGTTAGGGTATATCATTTTTGAATTTCTGAGTCTAACCACATTATGAGGTTACAAACCGTGTAAGCTAAAAGGACATGAAAGTCAAAATTTAAACTTTCATGGTTCAAATAGAGAATGCAATTTTAATATACTTTTTCATTTACTTATCTTTCTCTTCATTGGCTCACCAGACCTGTTCAGCTAGATCTCAAAAGTGCATTACTGTGTGTGTGTATGTATGTATGTATGTATATGTGTGTGTGTATATATGTGTGTGTATATATATATATATATATATTACACACTTCACTGTATTTCCCTATCTTCACAATTTTCTTTTTTTGCCTTTGCCTGGGGAGTTCATGGAGGGGCTCCCTGACAATCCTCTGGCATCCACCCCAAGTGAATTTCAGGGAATGGGGTTTACCAGGGGACTTCACCCCCCCTTGAACCCCCCAGGCGGAGGCAAAAAAGATAGTGAAGATGGGGGAATTACAGTACAGCATAAAAATGTCTAACAACCAGCAATTGGAATGCCGTGACGCGGTGGAGTGCATGCACAGTGAGTGAATTTGTGGTCAGCCAGCTGGTTCCACATCACCAAAAGTGGTGTGATTGGCTGATCTGTCAGAACAATGGCATAGGAAAGGGGCTTCCCCAAACGGTTTCAATTGTCTAAAATGTCTGTGTCCTGTAGCATTAAAGGGACAGTATACTTTAAAATAGTTTTTCCCTTACATTTTTTACCAGCTTTTTTTAGGTTTATTTGTGTAGATGAATGAGCTGATTTTGTGTTTTGAAGCCACAACCTAATAAAATGGGTTGAGATTGTAGGTATACTCAGATCTCATTACTTTATCACATTATGTACATAGACCTGCTTTATCTTATATCTGTCCAAAAACCAATCACCAATACTTGTAGAGAACAATGGAAAATTAACATTTAATTACCTTGTCGCTTCGATAACCCACTGGGAGTGTAATTTCTTCTGCTGACTGTGTTAACACAGCTTGGCCTTGAGGCCAAAAACTTTCAGGATGGGCAGGGAAACCACAGGCTAAATAAACAATTTCAAATGCCAATATAAGGGCAATGGAAATACTTGTAAACAATTTAATATACTCCAGCAGGTAAAGTGGATCTTTGGGAACAAATTAAAGGGGAGAACATTTTTAAATAAACTGTTGTCTCTCCTCCACCCACTTTACAGTAGGCATTATGGTAGAAATAGGTAGGAGTAAATTAGAGCATGCAAAATTAAGCAACTTTCTATCTGAATCATGAAAGTTTATTTTTGACCAGACTTTCCCTTTAAGGTAATAATTAATTTTCTCATTACGATTAAGTGCAGCTGAAAAGTTGATCAAATATAATTGATTAACCCGTTAAACTGGTGATAAATCACCTCCTCAATAATTTCCTAATTATCTGTGTATTTCTAATGGTATGTAACTAAATCAGTAAAATAACCTGTAAAGTTATTAATGAAACCTTTATCTAAAAAAAACATGATTTCATTTGATTCTGACTAATGATTTTAATTGTGATTAAAATGTATTTGATTTAAAATATTTTCCACTATGGACAGTGCAACATGTAAAGCTTTTCAGTGTGACCCATTGTACTGCCAATATTTGTCTATAGAGATTTCATGACTTTGGGCTCAATTTCATGCACCTGTTTGCAATGGATGTGGTTGAAACACCTGAACTCAATAATTAGTTTGGGTTGTCTGTAAAGTGTATTAAGAGCATTTTTCCTTTTGCACTTTTATATCCCTTTAAAGGGACAGTATGCACTCATTTTCATATAACTGCATGTAATAGACACTACTATAAAGAATAAGATGCACAGATACTGATATAAAACTTTAAAAATTTACTTACAAGCTCTCAGTTTAGCTCTGTTGAAAAGGTAGCTGGAAAAGCCACTGCAAGTGGGAAATAAGATACTCCCCCCCTCCCCCTTCTTTTGCATATGAAAAGACCCTTTACACAAACAGGAGCAAGCTGGAGTAGGTAGCTGACGGTATTCTCATAAAACGTTGGGGCTTGGTTGGGAGTTTGAAAATCAGAGCAATGTTATTTAAAAAAAACTTTATGGGCTATATACTGTAAATAGATCTACAAAACATTTATGCAAAGAAAAAAATAGTGTTTAATGTCCCTTTAACTGAGTTTAAACCCTTAACAACAGCCAACATACCCTCTGTGATTGCTGCCACTTTTACTCTGTGGGGTTAACCCCTTAAGGACCACAGCACTTTTCAATTTTCTGACCTTTTGGGACCAAGGCTATTTTTAGATTTCTGCTGTGTTTGTGTTTAGCTGTAAATTTCCCCTTACTCATTTACTGTACCCACACCAGTGAGGTCAGAGGCAAGTGAGGCACTGCAAGCATAATGATGCTGAATGTGGGGCAAGCATACCTAAGAAGGGTTAATGAATTACTTAGGTGCATTCATTTTTTATAAGAAATACTAGCGAGTCCTTAACCCTTCATATACCAGTTTTTCATTAACATTTAATAAAAAATGAATTAATTTGCTAATAATTATTATGTATGCACATCAGTTACGCAGGGTGCTCTGCTGCTCTCAGTATCCTTCTGACAGTGATTTGCCCACTCCAGCAGGACCCCTCACTCATTAGCTTGGTCAACAATGGTGTGTATTCACTTTATCCTGCACTCTGTAACCTCATCACCAGCAATTTGTTTACTCTCTTAAGGACTTAATCTGATGGGACCTTGCATCTTGCTCTCATTGCTTGCTCAACTCTTGTGCAAGCCTTACACATACATTTTTTCAATTGACAGCATCTTTTTTTTTTTTTATATTTTGTGAACACTGTGCATCTGTTCTTCTGGAAAAATAATCATAGTACCCTGAAATTCCTTATCAGTCTTGACAATTCTTCCTCCTACATCTCTGCATATCAGTTGATGGTTTAAATACATGGGTGACTTTAGAAATAGCAGGTGCACCCCACTACATACATAGCCAATGATACATTGCAGAGACCGAATGTCTTAATTATGCCCCTGTAAGTGATTAGCTTATTGAAGTCAGGGTTCTGGTTCATGGAAATTGAACTTAGGTTGGTAGGAGGATTTAATGGATCACTATACAGTATTGGTTTGGTTGACAGCTCCTTGCATCTGAATGAATTGTCTGCAGAGGTTGCAATGTCTCTCTAAATTAAACAACTTGTTTTACATTGTCTTTAAAAAGTGTGTGTGCATAAATATATACTGTATGTCTGTGTCTCTATGCAGTCAGTCAGAGACTCAGAGTCAATAGTGGTCAGAGTGACAAGTCAAAAGTCAAGAGCCCCTACCCGGCCTAGGCCACCTCCTCCTACCGGTATAACTTTACTTAAGTCTGTCTGACTTACTAGTAGCTGTGTCGGGTCGTTGTCCACTCCTCAGTCAGGGCCACAGTGACAGTCAGTCAGTACCACCCACTGCTCGCTGCTAATTATAATAATTATTAACCGGATTGGTCCTCATCATGTGATCATCTGATTCAGAATCAGATGATCACATGATGAGTACCGGTCCGGTTAATAATTCTGCTAAGCTCTCTCTACAATAACGGTCGGTCAGTCAGAGACTCAGAGTCAATAGTGGACCATCAGAGTGACAAGTCAAGAGCCCCTATCTGGCCTAGGCCACCTCCTCCTACCGGTATAACTTTACTTAAGTCTTCTTACTTGTAGCTGTGTCGGGTCGTCGTCCGCTCCTCAGTCAGGGGTAGGGCAGCAGCTGATCACCAATCCGGGTCCTCCTCTGTCGCTCGCTTAATTTTGATGGCTGCTCTCACTTGCTCAGTGACTCAGTCCCAACAGGCAGGAGTGTCTTAGAAAGAAGAAGAGAAGAGGCGCCAAATAGTGTGTACCTTTTGCTACAAGAGGCCAAAACCCCATATAAATCTTAATTACAAGATTTTCAGCACTTGAGAAGTGCCACAAGAGTCTACAAGAGGCCAAAACCCCATATAAATCTTACTTACAAGATTTTCAGCACTTGAGAAGTGCCACAAGAGAGGCAGGAGTGTCTGTCTGTCACTGTTGTTCCCGCCAGACTGGTCCTCGCTTTGCACATGCGCAGTGCAGCAGGGAGTCAAACAACTCTGATCAGTGTGTTCTCCTGGTGCTGTCACTCACCAGGAGAAAATACATGACCGGCGTTGATTGGCTCCCAGGAAAATACGAGGCCTGATTAGAGATGCCTTTTTAATAGTTTTTTCAGCTGCGCTGCAGCTACAAATCTCCACCGGGTGGCGCAGCAGAGTGGCTAGTCATAAAAATCTATGGAAAATATTGCGCAATAGAGAGAAAGAAGAACCCACTGCCTCTATTGTGCAATGTTATACAGTTGGAAATTTTGAGAATTTTTTTTTTTTTAATTAAAATTATATTTAGCAGGTGCAGCAGTGCCTCACCTGCCTCCTATGAGTGCTCACACATATTATATACAGTTTTTCTTGTCATTAAACAGACTTTCTAAAGATACCATTATTTTCATCATATCTTATAATTTACTGTAATTTTTTTTTAAATATGATGGAAAAAAATGTAAAAAACCCCACACTTTTTCTAACTTTGACCCCCAAAATCTGTAACTAATCTACAACCACCAAAAAACACCCATGCTAAATAGTTTCTAAATTTTGTCCTGAGTTTAGAAATACACAATGTTTACATGTTCTTTGCTTTTTTTTTTTTTTTTTGCAAGTTATAGGGCAATAAGTACAAGTAGCACTTTGCTATTTCCAAACCAGTTTTTTTTTCAAAATTAGTGCTAGTTACATTGGAACACTGATATCTGTCAGGAATCCCTAGAAGACAACCCAAAGTATTTATGTAGGCCCATTTTGGTATATTTCATGCCACCATTTCACCGCCAAATGCGATTAAATAAAAAATAAAAAAGCTTTCACTTTTTCACAAACTTTAGGTTTTTCACTGAAATTATTTACAAACAGCTTGTGCAATTATGGCACAAATGGTTGTAAATGCTTCTCTAGGTTTCGCCTTTGTTCAGAAATAGCAGACTTATATGGCTTTGGCATTGCTTTTTGGTAATTAGAAGGCCGCTAAATGCAGCTGCGCACCACACGTGTATTATGCCCAGCAGTGAAGGGGTTAATTAGGGAGCTTGCAGGGTTAATTTTAGCTTTAGGGTAGAGATCAGCCTCCCACCTGACAAATCACACCCCCTGATCCCTCCCAAACAGCTCTTTCCTTCCCCACCCCACAATTGTCCCCGCCATCTTAAGCACTGGCAGAAAGTCTGCCAGTACTAAAATAAGTTTTTTTTTTTTTTTTGTTTTTTTTTTAAAAACAAACAAAAAAACCCCCACCTTTTGCTGTGTAGGATCCCCCCCTTTGCCCCCAATCAATCTAATCCCCCCCCCCCCCCCCTATCAGCTCTCTAACCCTCCCCCTCTACCTTATTGTGCGCCATCTTGGGTACTGGCAGCTGTCTGCCAGTACACAGTTTGCCATGAAAGTTTTTTGAGTTTTTGTGTGCAAATTTTTCTGTAGTGTAGCTGCCCCCCTCAATAACAAACCCCCCACCCCTCCCAGATCCCTTAGATGAAAATTCTCTCCCACTTTATTTTACAACAATTGTGCCATACTGTAGAGTTCCCTCGTAGCGTCCCTGACCGTGATCCCGCCTCCCTGCAATGGCTCCCACCCACCAACGAACGTGGTCTTCGATGTCCAATGCAGAGAGGGCAACAGAGTGTCTCTCTCTGCATCGGATGGCTAATTTTTTTTTTTTTATTGCAGGATGCCTCAATATCGAGGAATCACTGCAATAACTTGAAAGCGGTTGGAAGCGATCAGGATCGCTTCCACCGCTTGGAAACACTAACGACATACAGGGTACCTCCTTGGTCGTTAACGGCCTTTGTTTGTAGGACGTACCTTGTACGTCATTGGTCATTAAGGGGTTAAATAGCGTGGGTCTCGTTGACAGACTCTGAATGCCTCAGGGAGTGATGCATGTAGTAATGGCACAGTCTTGCACTATTGCAGGGCTCAAAGCCTCTTAGACAGATGCCGTACATGGTACGTCTGTCGTTAAGGGGTTAATCCCTTTGCACTGGTTATTACTTGGTTATATGCAAGCAACATGGAACTATTTATATTATTTCTTTCATATAGGTGGCGAGAGTTCACAAGCTGTTACGTTCATTCCTACCAGGAGGAGGTAAAGTTTTCCAAACCTCAAAAGCCTATAATAACCCTCCCACCTCACTCATACCTAAGTTTTTACTTTGCCTCTGTTAGAGGTGGTTGCCATAGTTCACACACTTTGAATTAATTTTGAATCGCACGTCAAACTTCACCCAGCCTTCACCCAACATCACCGGATGCTCACACACTAGCGCACCCTTTTTTCAGATAGTGTTTTGAAATTGCGCACCCTGAGTTACTGCTTATCTAGGATGCATTTGCTTAGCACTTTAACGTCCTTGCACTGCTACATAAAGGGGGCATAATGTTTCCTTTCCTCTGGCGGGTCAGTCTCCGTCTCAGAGAATTACAGCTCATTCTATTAGATCAGTTGCCACATCTCAGGCTTTTAAGAAGAGGCTTCCGTTAATCAAATTTGCCAAGCAGCCACTTGGTCTTCTCTGCATATCGTTTACAAAATGTTACCGTTTTGATGTTTTTGCATCGTCAGAAGCAGCCATTTTTTTTAGAAAGGTTCTTCCGACAGTTATCTCAGTTTGATAACTGTTTTTATTTTAATTCCCTCTTTATTGTTACTGAAGGACTTCCACATCTTGGGTATTATATCCCATACATAACAGCTCGTGGACTTTCACCACCTATATGAAACAAAACTTAATTTATATCTTACTTGATAAATGTATTTATTTCTTAGTGGCAAGAGTCCACAAGGCCACACCCATTTGGAGTTTTTATTTTATTTATGCACATCTATCTTCCCCCCCCCCTTCTCATTTTGGCTTTTACTCCTAACCCCTCACTACTTGGCTATACGTCAATCTAAGGTATAAGTAAGGTGGGAGGGGTTGTTTTTGGCTTTTGAGGTTTGGGAAACTTTGCCTCTTTCTGGTAGGAATGTATAACCCATACGTAACAGCTTGTGGACTCTCACCATCTATATGAAGCAAAACTTAATTTATATCTTACCTGATAAATTTATTTATTTGATATTGGCGAGAGCCAACAAGGTCACACCCGTTTGGGGTAGTTTTTTTGTTTAAGCACATACTATTATTTTTTTTTTCTCTCCTTATTTTGGCTTTTACTTCTTCTGCCACCTCACTATTTGGCTATACATCAAACTAAGATATGAATGAGGTGGGAGGGGTTGTTATAGGTTTTTGAGGTTTGGGAAACTTTGCCTCCTCCTGGCACAAATGTATATCCCATCAGCAACAGCTTGTGGACTCTCGCCACCATGAAAGAAATGAATTTATCAGGTAAGAAATAAATAGTTTTTTATGTCCCTGTGAACTAGAGTAGATGTAAGAAGGTGTCACAGTTAACATTTACACGTTTTGCAACGCGTCTTACACAGATCTCAGAGAAACACTTTTTATCAGTGAATCTTTAAGAAAATCTGAATGTCCAAAAACACTTTGCTGTGTAAAAATAATGTGTTAATAGATGTTGTATTAAAGGTGTTTTTCCTCTTTTAGAGAATATATATTTGTAAAAACGTATTCCAGAGCACCCCATGATGTGACGATTGTCATATGTAGCCCTCTGTTGTCTTGAGTTCAGATTCTTGAGCGAAGTTGTCTCTGCATTGGAGTAGCGTGCTGAGAGGGTTTGTGCATGAGAAACCAGTTTTCCCAGAGGAAGGACAAGTGACACAGCATCTATTAACACGTTTGTTTCACAGTGAAGCAAAGGGTTGTTACACTTCTGCATTCCTATTAGGGTTTTATACTTTTATTGTATTTTACTAGCTAATATTAAGGAATAATGTTATTCTGTAATTATTTGTAATTTTATGCTGTTAACCTCCAAAAAAAATATCTCTCTTGTTGTCTTGATCAGAGGACACAATCATATTTTTTTTTTTTTTTTGTGTTCCTGATTTTTGTCTCCGAATACAGGATCAGAACCACATAAACGTGCTGTTTGAGATGCAGCAATGGAAAATTAGCGTTCAAAGAAAATAAAATAGGGTCACTTTGCTGTGTTATGTTTGAAGGGATATAAAACCCAAACTTTTTTCTTTTGTGATTCAGACATTTTTAACATTTTTCCAATTTACTTCTATTATCAAATTAGGTTTTACTTCTATTATCAAATTAGCTTTGTTCCCATGATAATCTGCATTGAAGAGATACCTAGGTGGGCATCTGTGCACTACATGGCAAGAAATAGTGCTGCTATCTTGTGCTCTTGCATATGGATAACATTATTTCAAAACTGCTGCCGTATAGTGCTCCAGACATGAGCTGGAGTTCTATGATCCTAAAACATCTGTGAAATGCTCTGACGTAGTTAGATAATGCTATCCATAATATTGCGCATGAGCTAACGGAGAGGATCTTTACTGCCTGCATTTTTTAATATTTTTTTTTAAAGATCTTTTCAGTTAGATTTCCCTACCCACGATAATGTGCATGAGTCAACTGTCATCAACTGTGTGTATATGTGTGTGTGTGTATATATATGTATATATATATATGTATATATATATATATATATATATATATGTATGTATGAAAATATATATATATATATATATATATATATATATATATATATATATATATATATATATATATATATATATATATATATATATATATATATATACATACATTTAGGGCTGCATGATCACGGATGCGGTTTTAAACAGCGATTAATCGCTGCGGTTTTAAAACCACGAGAGTACGCAATTTAAAAAAAAATAAATATATATATAAATCTTCAGATCGTCATGAAAATGGAGGCGGAGATGGAGGATGAGAGGTGGACCAGTGTGCAGCCGTGGGCAGACCTGAGAATGCCAGCGGAACGGCCATTTTGGAAGAGATTGAAGAGTGTGTTAGTCATCTGGGAGTGTTGTTGCAGTGGGACAGCTCAAAGTTGTGGGCAATAAAGTGAATATTGTAAAAAAACTTTAAAGTGCCTTACTGATTTTTTTTTTTTTTTTTTTTAAACTTCTGTGACGCTTAACATTGAGTTTGATTACATATTACAATATATTTTATTTATAAATGTTCATTAAGGGTTGCTTGTAGGATGTATTGTGAAGTGAATTGTAGAATATAATGTTACCAAAATATATATAAATATCTACTACGTACTGCTCTATCTCTATCATCTATCTAGTAGATAGATGATAGAGGATGAATGATATATAGAGTTGCTTACTAGATAGATGATAAATGTAATATTATATTTATTTAATATATCATTTAGTTGAGTCAAGTGTAGATTCCCAGAAGATAGATCATCAATCAGCAGTAGTAGTACACAGTGGTGCAATGCACAACAAGGTTTTTTATTTTTATATTTTTTCTCAAATTATAAGTGTTAATTTTTATGCTCCAAGAGTGTTTTGGACATTGAGAAACATGTACAGTGAGATTCTGTAGTGTTAAAATAAACGTTTCTACTATGTAACCACAGCACAGGTAGCTAATTTTATTTGAACTATTTTGTGGTTTGTATTTTTATGCTCTAAGAGTGTATTGGACATTGAGAAACATGTACAGTAAGATTCTGTAGTGTTAAATAAATGTTTTATTGAAAAATTAAGGGGTTATCAATCGCGTTTTTTTTTTTTTTTTAAATTGTGACCCCCCCCTATATCGCCCAGCCCTAATAAAAAATAATAATTAATATATATATCTATCTATCTATATCGCCAAAGTACTGTGTATGCACTCTCACCGTCAGTCCACAACCGCCAGGGTGCTATGGGAAATAGTAGATAGATGCAAGAATTAAGCACTCTCTGGTCTTCAGCCGTCTGTGGTACAACAAAATTTATTATTAGTGTGACGTTTCGGGACACAAAAACAGTCCCTTCCTCTGACAAACAACAGTGCAAAATGACAAACTTTTAAAGGTACATAAAACCCTCCCCCCCGTCTCAGCCAATCACGGCTGTCCACGTGTCAAGACAGAAAAAACAAAGCTCCTGATAGGTCAGCGTAGTGTTAAACTAAGAGTACATACCAATACTGTGATAAGCACTCAATAAGCAAAAATACACGTGGACAGCCGTGATTGGCTGAGACGGGGGGAGGGTTTTATGTACCTTTAAAAGTTTGTCATTTTGCACTGTTGTTTGTCAGAGGAAGGGACTGTTTTTGTGTCCCGAAACGTCACACTAATAATACATTTTGTTGTACCACAGACGGCTGAAGACCAGAGAGTGCTTAATTTTTGTATGTATGTGTATATGTGTGTATATATATATATATATATATATATATATATATATATATATATATATATATGTGTGTGTGTATATATATATATATTAGTCATTCCAAGAGCCCAACGGTTAATCCTGAAAGAGGTGAGAAAGAACCTAAGGGTAACGGCAAACAACCCTCGGAAAACTACAAAATGGATAACACTCTTACAAAACTGCTGTCTTATAGTGCTTCATACACGTGCACACTTTTAATTTTACATCCCTGCTTTTCAACAAAAGATATCCAGAAACAAAATTTTTTGATTTTTTTTTTAATTGCATGTTCTTTCTTAATGAAGATCTAGTGGTAGCCCATTTACACATTTTGAATTGTAATACACATACCACTGATTTAACAACAAGCACAATTTAAAAAAGCAGTAATATTATTTGTCACCAAATAGAAAAACAACAGGTTTACGCACCATTGCAATGTTTTTGTAGTCCTTTTCCAGTTGTATTCCAGGTTAAACATCAGATGTAGTAACAAAATCATGTAAATAATAACAAACAGCCCATGTGTTGGATACATTTTTCATAATCAACAATGTTGTGTTATATATATTTTGCATGTATGAATTTTACTATATATTTTTTATTAACTGTTTGCTTTTCTTTACATTAGTTGAAGCAGCTGGGGGAAAAGCTTTACCCTGCATTGTAGATGTAAGAGATGAGGACCAAATCAGTGAAGCTGTGAAGAAAGCTGTGAATACATTCGGAGGTATGGCATGATATGGACAATACAGCTTTACAACCTAACGGTTTAGTATGTTTAGACTCTCAGACGTGCTCTAAAAGCATGTCCTTGACATACGGAATAGAAAGATTACATATTTTGGCTAATAAGTACTTGATCCCAAGTGGATCAGCCAAAATAGGAAATATACTGATTTGCCCACTTTAAAAGTCACCAGTTTTATATATACATTTTTGCTAGAGATCTGTTTGCTGACAATCATACATTTATATAACACTTTAATCCAACACTAATATATACAAAAGGCAAATTACCTCTGGAAACCAGCATTTACTGCTTACAGGAAACCTACATATATCATTCTTCATTACCCTAAAGCAGGGCAAGCCTGGTTCTAAGCCTGGCAACATATTCTTTTGTAGCCCAAAATGGTGAGGATTTTTTAAAAAACAATAAAAAGAAAAAATCTCTTGTGGCTAGTAAAAAGAAAAATTAGCATATGAATGGCACGGTTTATAACACTTTTTTTTTTTTTTGCATGCCCAATATTTTGCATGCCCAATGGAGGTGGAACACCCATGCTGTAGGCTATTATAGAACTATATTTCAAAATAAATGAAGAATGAATACACATTATGCATTTTTATATTTCAAATACACACAATGTTCCATAACAATACACAGTCTACAGCCATATTGTTTTTAAACATGGCTGATCAGGAATCTCAAGTGTTAGATGAAAATAATGCATTTTTTAAAGGCAGGGTTGTAACAGATCACCTACATTGATGGCATACTTTAAAGGGACAGTCTAGACCCAATACATACTTTTGATTACTTCTTGTTACATTCCAGAGAAGCATCCTGCAACTGGCCCCACATCTTTAAGCTTTTAAGAAGTACATTAAACATTTTAAATATTCATCCTTTGTTAGGAGCTAAAAATGGCTACCAAGCTCCACCCACCTATTGTGTGTGTATATTTGGTATGTTAATAATCACGATTGACTCTTGAGTAAGTTTTACTACTCGCACACGCTGATTTGTGAATGTGCAATTTGAAATAGCTAACTGAAAAATAAGTAAAAGAAATGTATACAATACGGATAGCTACTTCCCTCTGTACAGAACTGCTGCCTTCCAACAGTCTCTCTCAAGGCTGTAAAATCGATGTGTATGGCAAATAGAGACGCTGGTTTTTAGAGGTCTTCAAAGGATTCCTTTCTGTGTTTCACGATCCTCCCAAAAGGGTTGTGTCTGTATCTGTGTTCAAAGAATATCACATTGGCGTAGAGTTTCTATACACCTTGGTACATAAGTGCAGTATACTCACAGAGTAATATCAGACAAACGTCTCCACAGGTGGTTTCACAACAACGGTCAGGAAAGAATAAATCTGAATCTTTGAATGAAAAATATAGTTGTTAATTTGGCTCAACGCGTTTCAAAGGCTTTACCGTCTTTTTCAAGAGCTATTAAAAACAGTATGGCTTACAAAAAGTCATATACAATGCTGCGTCGCAGGCGGCCTTAAAAACACAATCATGGGCGGTATCTGATACCTCAGATATACACACAATTTTAAAACATATAAAAAATATAAGAATTGATTAAAAAGTTAGCGCATATTTAACAAGTAAAATAACATTATTTCAAAGATAGACAATGTGAACCAAACCTGAACCAATCTGTTTCTTAGTTCCCTTTTGAGTTGTCATCTGTGTATGAGTTCTCAAACAGGTCCGTTTCTGTGTGTCATAGTCACATGATGTTATTCATCCAGTAGTTTAAACGGATAGTTGTTAGTCCAAAAAATATATTTAAAAGAGTCCCGTATTGAACTAGAGCATTAAAACCCTCACCAGAAGAAAAAGATACATTAGTTAGGTTATTGTATATAAAAAGTCTTTTTAAATGGATACAATAGTGTTTTTTAATATTGCTAATTTCTGTGAAACATTTTGCATGACTTAATCAGCAGACAAGTTCTTCAATGGGCAAAATTATATTGACTGTCCTTTTTATATACTCTCCTTCTAACCATCACGGAATTTAATTTTTATTTTGTTTGGCAAACAAAAATACAAATATTCACATTTAGGTATAACTATCAAATATAAAAGTTATTATATATGTTATCATATTTGTATAGAAGAGTTACTATTTCATATGTATTGTCTTATCTTATATGTTGATGTATATTTAGTTTCACAAAACTTGTTAACAAGTATTTCTCACAATTATGAAAATTTGACAATGGACATACTAGTCTATGGTAGAATATGACTATCAAATTTTATACGGAAAATACAAAAATTAAGCATTACATATATTTCTCTTGTAAGGTGTATCCAGTCCACGGATCATCCATTACTTGTGGGCAGGGCCGCCATCAGGGGGTGACAGGGGTGACTAATGTCAGGGGCCCAATGGGCTAGGGGGGCCCAATGGGCTAGGGGGGCCCCATGAGGCAAGAACTAAAAAAAAAATTTTTTTTTTTTTTTTTTTTTTACATTTTGACAGCCGCCAGTGGGTACTACAGCAGAGTGCTAATTGAGCATGGGAAATGTTATTACAAGGAGTAAAGTATTAGCATTTAAGAGGATTTCTGAGTGTGCACTAAACCACTATGCACAGTGTGAGACAGACTTGGCACTTTGTTTGTAGAGTGTGTGTCTGAGTCAGATGGCTGATTACTTTCATTTGCAGAGGAATTAGGAATTACTTAGCAAATGTTTTTTTATTTCTTTGTGCAATTTAAGATTGTAACTTCAGTGTGGTAGTAGTTGTATGGTGGGGCCAGGGGTCCATAAAAACACATTTTTTTAGCAGCAGTGTATTTATGATTATTTGACAATTCTGTAGAAATTCTATATTTAAAACCATGCAGAAATGTTTCCTCCTCAATACACAAATTATATATATTACATTACAGTTTACTGCCCCTTTATGCAAGGACTTTCCAGGTACAAGGAGGCATTTTATCTAAGATTTTTACATCTGCATAACATGTTATACTATCAGACTAAGATTGCTCAGTGTTGGAAATGAGACAGGTTAACTTAAAACTGTTCAGTTTACTCTACAGCTGACTTAATTTTGAAATGCATACCAACAAGCTTAAATCCTGCATTTAACCAGATCTAATGGTATGAGTACCACAGCTTATGGTTCCACCAAGACCATATAGAGTACAGCATTTTCAAAATCCACAAGTACAGCTGACAGATGGGAACATTTGTACACTATATTTGAAGTGGTGCTCTTGGTTGGGGAAAATATCAAACAAACATATGTCAACCTTTTAAAAGTACTTTTCTTCATCTAGCCATCTACCCAGATCATTAATGTACAATTTTGAATTCACAGAATTGCTCATTTACAAATATGATTCTTTAAAATGTGATCTCTTAATTTCTGCATTTTTTTTTATCATGCATGTCAAACACTGTTGATTTAGGGGATGCAAGGTGCATAAATGTTTCCTCCTGTGAGTGTTTCTGTGGGTGTCTGTGTTTATGTCTTTGTGCTTTGGTTTGTGTCTCTATGAGTGTGTATGTATTTTTTTTCTGTTGGTATCTCTGTGAGAGTGGGTGTGTATGTCTTTGTGCATTTTCTGTAGATGTCTGTGAGGGTGTGTGCATATGTCTTTGAGCTTTTTCTATGGGTGTCTCTGTGAGGGTGGGCGTGTGTTTGTCTTTGTGTATTTTCTCTGGATGCCTCTGTGAGGGTGGGTGTGTATGTCTGTGTTTTCTGTGGATGTCTCTGTGAGGGTGTGTATTTTCTGTGGGTGTCTCTGTGAGGGTGTGTGTATGTTTTTGTGTGTTTTCTGTGGATGTCTCAGTGAGGGTGTGTATGTATGTCTTTCTGTGTTTTCTGTGGGTGTCTCTGTGTGTGTGTGTATGTCTTTGTGTGTTTTCTGAGGTGTTGGTGTTTCCTTGGGTGTATGTGCAAGTTTGTGTGTGTGTGTGTGTGTCCATTGTCTGTTCCTTTTTAGGACATTTTGACCTTACTACTGATTATTCACATCTTTCTACAGACTTTGAGACTAATGAGACCTTTCCGGAAGTCACCTAATCCTCCATATAACTTTTAAATTATTGTTTAGGCAGTTCAGGGCCCTTCCTTTCAGCCACTGCATGCTGTTGTCATCATTTAGTTGGCATCTTCCTTTACAAAAAGATAATCAGAACTCCATATTTTGTTTTCTAATTCTCCTTTTTTTACAAAACTGTAATTTACCTCATTACTTGTCAGGTCAATGTAAACAAGTGCTAAGTGTCTGTTTGGGTGTCTGTGTCTGAGTTTCTTTGCGTGTTTGCTAGAGTGTCTATATGTGAATCCTTATGTGTGAGTGTGTGTGTGTGTTTCAGTGTATGTTACTACCTTTACAACATTTGCAAGTTTAAATAGACACTTAAGAATAAAGTACATATACGTTTTAGTCACTTGGTCAAAAATTGCACATGTCAAAGGAGGGGGGGGGGGCCCCTGATCAATGGTTAAGTCAGGGGCCCCAAAATTTCTAGTGGCAGCCCTGCTTGTGGGATATTCTCATTCCCAACAGGAAGTTGCAAGAGGACACCCACAGCAGAGCTCCTCTCCTAACTTTCATAGCCAGTCATTCTCTTGCAACTCTCAACAAGCAAGGACGTTGTAGGAGAGAGTGGTTAAATATAGCTAGTTTATTTTCTTCAATCAAAAGTTTGTTATTTTTAAATAGTACCGGAGTTGTGCTATTTTATCTCAGGCAGTAAATAGAAGAAGAATCTGCCTGAGGTTTCTATGATCTTAGCAGGTTGTAACTAAGATCCATTGCTATTCTCACATATGTCTGAGTGGATTACACAGATGAGGTAACTTCAGCGAGAGAATGGCGTGCAGTTTATTCTGCTATCAGGTATGTGCAGTTATAATTTTTTCTAGAGATGGAAAACACTAGAAAATGCTGCTGATACCGGATTAATGTAAGTTAAGTCTGAATACAGTGATTTAATAACGACTGGTATCATGCTTACTCCCAGGGGTAATACCCTTATGATATTTACAATATAAAATGTTTGCTGGCATGTTTAATTGTTTTTATATATGCTTTGGTGATAAAACTTTATTGGGGCCTAGTTTTTTTCCACATGGCTGGCTTAAATTTTGACTAGAAACAATTTCCACTGTTGTAGTATAAAAGTTACAGTTGGTGCAGTTAAAATTACAAACTGTGACATCCAGCTTCCCTCAAAGGCCCTCTGAATGCTATAGGACATCTCTAAAGGGCCCAAAGGCTTTCCAAAGTCGTTTATTGGGGAAGGTAGGGCCACAGCTTGCTGTGGCAGTTGATTGTGACTGTTAAAAAACGTCTATTTCGTTTTTTTGATCCGTTTTTTGAACTAAGGGGTTAATCATCCATTTGCAAGTGGGTGCAATGCTCTGTTAGCCTATTATCCACACTGTAAAAATTTGTTTCTCTTAAAGGCACAGTACCTTTTTATATTTGCTTGGTAACTTGATTTAAAGTGTTTTCCAAGCTTGCTTGTCTCATTGCTAGTCTGTGTAAACATGTCTGACATAGAAGAAACTCCTTGTTTATTATGTTTAAAAGCCATGGTGGAACCCCCTCTTAGAATGTGTACCAAATGTACTGATTTCATTTTATGCAATAAAGATCATTTTCTTTAAAAAATGTATCACCAGAGGAATCTGACGAGGGTGAAGTTATGCCGACTAACTTTCCCCACGTGTCAGATCCTTTGACTCCCGCTTAAGGGACTCACGCTCAAATGGCGCCAAGTACATCTAGGGCGCCCATAGCGTTTACTTTACAAGACATGGCGGCAGTCATGGATAATACACTGTCAGCGGTATTAGTCAGACTACCTGAACTTAGAGGTAAGCGAGATAGCTCTGGGGTGAGACAAAATGCAGAGCATACTGACGCTTTAAGAACCATGTCTGATACTGCCTCACAATATGCAGAAGCTGAGGAAAGAGAGCTTCAGTCAGTGGGTGATGTTAATGACTCAGGAAAGATACCTGATTCTAATATTTCTACATTTAAATTTAAGCTTGAACACCTCCGCGTGTTGCTTAGGGAGGTTTTAGCTGCTCTGAATAACTGTGATACCATTGCAGTGCCAGAGAAATTGTGTAGACTGGATAAATACTTTGCAGTGCCGGTGTGTACTGATGTTTTTCCAAATACCTAAAAGGTTTACAGAAATTATTAATAAGGAATGGGATAGACCAGGTGTGCCGTTCTCTTCCCCTCCTATTTTTAGAAAAATGTTTCCAATAGACGCCACCACATGGTACTTATGGCAGACAGTCCCTAAGGTGGAGGGAGCAGTTTCTACTCTAGTAAAGCGTACTACTATCCCTGTCGAGGACAGTTGTGCTTTTTTTTTTTTTTAGATCCAATGGATAAAAAATTAGAGGTTACCTTAAGAAAATATTTATTCAACAAGGTTTTATCCTACAGCCCCTTGCATGCATTGCCCCTGTCACTGCTGCTGCGGCGTACTGGTTTGAGTCTCTGGAAGAGGCTTTACAGGTAGCGACTCCATTGGATGACATACTTGGCAAACTTAGAGCACTTAAGCTAGCCAATTCTTTTATTCTGATGCCATTGTTCATTTGACTAAACTAACGGCTAAGAATTCTGGTTTTGCTATACAGGCGCGCAGAGCTTAGATCATGGTCAGCTGACGTGACTTCAAAATCTAAGCTACTTAACATTCCCTTCAAGGGGCAGACCCTATTCGGGCCTGGTTGAAGGAGATTGTTGCTGATATCACTGGAGGAAAAGGTTATGCCCTTCCTCAGGACAGGTCCAAATCTAGGGCCAAACAGTCTAATTTTCGTGCCTTTCAAAACTTCAAGGCAGGTGCTGCATCAACTTCCTCTAATAATAAACAAGAGGGAACTTTTGCTCAATCCAAGAAGGTCTGGCGACCAAACCTGACATGGAAAAAAGGTAAGCAGGTAAAAAAGCCTGCTGCTGCCTCTAAGACAGCATGAAGGAACGGCCCCCTATCCGGGAACGGATCTAGTAGGGGGCAGACTTTCACTCTTTGCCCAGGCGTGGGCAAGAGATGTTCAGGATCCCTGGGCGTTGGAAATTATATCCCAGGGATATCTTCTGGACTTCAAAGCTTCCCCCCCAAAAGGGAGATTTCACCTTTCACAATTATCTGCACACCAGATAAAGAGAGAGGCATTCTTACACTGTGTACGAGTCCTCCTAGTTATGGGAGTGATCCATCCAGTTCCAAAGGAGGAACAGGGACAGGGTTTTTACTCAAATCTGTTTGTGGTTCCCAAAAAAGAGGGAACCTTCAGACCAATTTTGGATCTAAAGATCTTAAACAAATTCCTCAAAGTTCCGTCGTTCAAGATGGAAACTATTCGTACCATCCTACCTATGATCCAGGAGGGTCAATATATGACTACAGTGGATCTAAAGGATGCTTATCTTCACATTCCGATACACAAAGATCATCATCGGTTTCTCAGGTTTGCCTTTTAAGACAGGCATTACCAGTTGTAGCTCTTCCCTTGGGATTAGCTACAGCCCCAAGAATCTTTACAAAGGTTCTAGGGTCACTTATGGCGGTCCTAAGGCCGCGGGGCATAGCAGTAGCCCCTTATTTAGACGACATCCTGATACAGGCGTCAAACTTCCAAATTGCCAAGTCTCATACGGACGTAGTACTGGCATTTCTGTAGTCACATGGGTGGAAAGTGAACGAGGAAAAGAGTTCTCTATCCCCACTCACAAGAGTTTCCTTTCTAAGGACTCTGATAGATTCTGTAGAAATGAAAATTCACCTGACGGAGTCCAGGTTATCAAAGCTTCTAAATTCCTGCCGGGTTCTTCATTCCATTTCGCGCACTTCAGTGGTTCAGTGTATGGAAGTAATCGGCTTAATGGTAGCGGCAATGGACATAGTGCCGTTTGCACCCTTACATCTCAGACCGCTGCAACTATGCATGCTCAGTCAGTGGAGCGGGGATTACACAGATTTGTCCCCTCAACTGAATCTGGACCAAGAGACCAGGGATTCTCTTCTCTGGTGGCTATCTCGGGTTCATCTGTCCAAAGGTATGACCTTTCGCAGGCCAGATTGGACAATTGTTATGACACATGCCAGCCTTCTAGGTTGGGGTGCAGTCTGGAACTCCCTGAAGGCTCAGGGATCGTGGACTCAGGAGGAGTCTCTCCTTCCATTAAATATTCTGGAACTAAGAGCGATATTCAAGGTTCTTCAGGCTTGGCCTCAGTTAGCAACTCTGAGGTACATCAGATTTCAGTCGGACAACATCACGACTGTAGCTTACATCAACCATCAAGGGGGAACGAGAAGTTCCCTAGAGATGTTAGAAGTTTAAAAAATAATTCGCTGGGCAGAGATTCACTCTTGCCACCTATCAGCTATACATATCCCAGGTGTAGAGCACTGGGAGGCGGATTTTCTAAGTCGTCAGACTTTTCATCCGGGAGAGTGGGAACTCGATCCGGAGGCATTTGCACAACTGATTCATCGTTGGGGCAAACCAGAACTGGATCTCATGGCGTCTTGCCAGAACGCCAAGCTTCCGTGTTACGGATCCAGGTCCAGGGATCCCAAGGCGACACTGATAGATGCTCTAGCAGCGCCCTGGTCTTTCAACCTGGCTTATGTGTTTCCACCGTTTCCTTTTCTCCAAGAAGGTTTGGAAAAAGGATTGTCAGCTAGTTAAGCGTCTGGCAGATGTTCCAGACGTTCAGGCATTTTGTCAGGCTTTAATTAGAATCAAGCCTGTGTTTAAACCTGTTGCTCCACCATGGAGCTTAAACTTGGTTCTTAAGGTTCTTTAAGGACTTTCGTTTGAACCTCTTCATTCCATAGATATCAAGCTTTTATCTTGGAAAGTTCTTTTTTGGTAGCTATTTCCTCGGCTCGTAGAGTCTCTGAGCTATCTGCCTTACAATGTGATTCTCCTTATCTGATTTTTCATACGGATAAGGTAGTCCTGCGTACCAAACCTGGGTTCTTGCCTAAGGTGGTATCTAACAAGAATATCAATCAAGAGATTGTTGTTCCATCCTTGTGTTACACAATTTGGACGTGGTCCGTGCTTTAAAGTTTTACTTACAAGCTACTAAAGATTTTCGTCAAACATCTGCTTTGTTTGTTGTCTACTCTGGACAGAGGAGAGGTCAAAAGGCTTCGGCAACCTCTTTTTATTTTTGACTAAGAAGCTTAATCCGCTTAGCCTATGAGACTGCTGGACAGCAACCTCCTGAAAGGATTACAGCTCATTCCACTAGAGCTGTGGCTTCCACTTGGGCCTTTAAAAATGAGGCTTCTTTTGATCAGATTTGCAAGGCGACGACTTGGTCTTCGCTTCATATTTTTACAAATTTGATACTTTTGCTTCTTCGGAGGCTATATTTGGGAGAGAGGTTTTACGGGCAGTGGTTCCTGCCTTGTCCCTCCCTTCATCCATGTACTTTAGCTTTGGTATTGGTATCCCACAAGTAATGGATGATCCGTGGACTGGATACACCTTACAAGAGAAAACACAATTTATGCTTACCTGATAAATTTATTTCTCTTGTGGTGTATCCAGTCCACGGCCCGCCCTGTCATTTTAAGGCAGGTCATTTTTAAATTTAGACTACAGTAACCACTGCACCCTATGGTTCCTCCTTTCTCGGCTTGTTTTCGGTCAAATGACTGGCTATGACAGTTAGGGGAGGAGCTATATTACAGCTCTGCTCTGGGTGTCCTCTTGCAACTTCCTGTTGGGAATGAGAATATCCCACAAGTAATGGATGATCCGTGGACTGGATACACCACAAGAGAAATAAATTTATTAGGTAAGCATAAATTTGTGTTTTTTTTATCTTATCTTTTATGTCAATGTGTCTGTTATTTTACGAAGCACTTTTAACCTCGCTAGCAAGCATTTCATATAATATTAAAATTGTATATATAGCGAGACGTGTATAGTGCATTTTATCTTATCTTTAAATCTAAATTTTAGACAAAAGCAGCAATTTTTGTATCCTTATTCAGGCCCCACTGTGCATAAGTTGTAAGTGTATGTATCCATTTGAGTTCTCTTTGATCTAACTCTTTAGATATTTGACCCCCTCTCCAATGCACCGTAACTTTCTCTATTCCCAGCCACAGAAAATTTTCTTTCTTAAAAAGTTGTTGTTGCAATGAACTGGTATACCATGATCTTCATGTTCTTTATCTATTTTGTTAGTGTTCTAATATTAGAATATATTCTAAGATAAAACTTATGCACAGTGGGGCCTGAATAAGGATACAAAAATAGCTTCTTTTGTCTAAAATTAAGATTTAAAGATAAGAGAAAATGCACTATACATATCTCGCTATATATACAATTTTAATATTATATGAAATGCTTGCTAGCGAGGTTAAAAGTGCTTCGTAAAATAAGACACATTGACAGAAAAGATAAGCATTACATATATTTTTTATCTTAATTTTTATTTTCCGTATAAAATTTGATAGTCATATTCTACCATAGACTAGTATGTCCATTGTCGAAATTTCATAATTGTGAGAAATACTTGTTAACAAGTTTTGTGAAACTAAATATACATCAACATATAAGATAAGACAATACATATGAAATAACTCTTCTATACAAATATGATAAGATAACAACATGTATAATAACTCTTTTATATTTGATAGAGTCACACCTAAATGTGTTTATTTTTGTTTGCCAAATAAAAAATAAAATAAAAATTAAATTCCGTGATGGTTAGAAGGAGAGTATATAAAAAGGACAGTCAATATAATTTTGCCCATTGAAGAACTTGTCTGCTGATTAAGTCATGCAAAATGTTTCACAGAAATTAGCAATATTAAAAAACACTATTGTATCCATTTAAAAAGACTTTTTATATACAATAACCTAACTAATGTATCTTTTTCTTCTGGTGAGGGTTTTAATGCTCTAGTTCAATACGGGACTCTTTTAAATATATTTTTTGGACTAACAACTATCCGTTTAAACTACTGGATGAATAACATCATGTGACTATGACACACAGAAACGGACCTGTTTGGGGATTCATACACAGATGACAACTCGAAAGGGAACTAAGAAACAGATTGGTTCAGGATTGGTTCACATTGTCTATCTTTGAAATAATGTTATTTTACTTGTTACATATGCGCTAACTTTTTAATTAATTCTTAAATTTTTATATGTTTTAAAATTGCGTGTAAATCTGACTTTAACCAATGAGGTATCAGATACCACCCATGATTGTGTATTTAAGGCTGCCTGCAATGCGGCATTGTATATGACTTTTTGTAAGCCATACTGTTTTTAATAGCTCTTGAAAAATACGGTAAAGCCGTTGAAACGCGTTGAGCCAAATAAACAACTATATTTCTCATTCAAAGATTCAGCTTTATTATTTCCTGACCATTGTTGTGAAAACACCTGCGGAGCCGTTTGTCTGATATTACTCTGTGAGTATACTGCACTTATGTACCAAGGTATATAGAAACACTACGCCAATGTGATATTCTTTGAACACAGATACAGACACAACCCTTTTGGGAGGATCGTGAAACACAGAAAGGAATCCTTTGAAGACCTCTAAGAACCAGCGCCTCTATTTGCCATACACTAACTGAAAAATAAACTGCTAAAATGTCATACAAGAAGAAAGCTGTGGGCGGAGCTTGGCAACCATTTTTGGCTGCTAACAAACGATTATTTAAAAGTTTCACGTTTTCTTTCCTTCTTACTGTCATTTTTCCACTGCATATTTCTTCTTGCCACCAATGTTTTACCACCATTATTTAATTTCACCCCCACTTACACATGTGTTCATCACCTCATTAATTATATACTGTACATCTTCTTAGTATAGGGTCTCACTACTGCCAGATCGTTGTGTTGCATTAAAGCTTGGTGGGACATGTAGCACAGTATACACACAAAGGTGTATCTGATGTTTTAAAGCTCTTTTTGAGTTATTTGACTCATCTTATAAGATGTAACCTATTTTAATGCAGGAATAGATATCTTGGTGAACAATGCAAGTGCCATCAGCCTTACCAATACCCTTGATACTCCAATGAAGAAAGTAGATCTTATGATGGGCATCAACACCAGAGGAACGTATCTCACGTATGTATCCCATAGGAGATCATGCCTTGTTTCTTATGGTTTATATTTGAATGCTACTACTTTCCTTTTTTCAATTTTGTCATTCTTCATGTTTGAATTTGCTTTCGATGCAGGTGATATCATCATTTTATATAGAAGCAGCGGAAGAGGCCTTTAATTTCTTAAACATTCTAATGCTTACACATTCTGTGCATATGTTAATTTATGCAGCATTGTTTATTTACACAGTCTATTATTTTTTTTCACACATTTTTGAATGTGATGAAGTATCTAAGTTAAAGTGAAGGTAAACTATGATGAATAAAAGCCTGTTTTTTAAAAATACTATTAAAAACAGTTTAGAAAGCAGCCTCTCTTCAAAAGTCATCAATGACTAATCCGGCTTCCTCCAATCATGGCTTTCCCCCCAGGGGAGTAATTGCCTGAGGCCATTCCGTGATTAGAGGAAACCGGATTAGTTATTGATGACGTGTGAAGAGAGGATCTCCGGGTGAGGGAAGCTACTCTGGCTGTGAAAAAAACAAAGGAAATTTTTTAATTAAAACGGCTGCTTTCTAAACTTTGATGAATAAAAGTGCCCCTGTTTTTAATAGTATTTTTAAAAAACGGGCTTTCATTCATCAAAGTTTACCTTCACTTTAAGTTTACAAATACTGAGCTTTTGAGCAAAATTTATCATGATTGCAGGTGGGACAGGTTCACAAATAGTTAATCTGTCCACATGCAATCGGCACTTGTGATGCTGCATCGCATGGTGAAATTTAACATTGTACAAAAGTTTTCTTGTGCCATTCCGCCCCCTCTTCCTGAACAACCAATTGTGCTAGAGCAGGGCATGTCAAACACCCTGAATGAGCTAGTGTCAGAAGTGGTGAGATCAATCGCCCAAAGGTGGCAGAGAGACAAAAGAAGCAGTTTCTGCTTCTTAAATGATTCAGTAGGCTCACTCATAAGACAAATGCTGAGCTGTTTAATGGCAAATTGAATATAAAACAATGCGTGGGGCATAGTAACAAGTAAAGGGACACTGATCATTAGATTAGTCCAGAAGTTGACAAATCTGTTTAAAATTCAGGAGCCAGTAAGGATATTTAGGTATTTTGTATATCGATATATGGAGAATAACCAAGTGAAGGTAAATTTTGATGAATGAAAGCCCGTTTTTTAAAAAAATACTATTTAAAACAGGGGCGCTTTCATTCATCAAAGTTTACAAAGCAGCCGTTTTGATTAAAAAATTATCTTTTTTTTCTTTTCACAGCCAGAGCAGCTTCCCCCTCCTGGAAATCCTCTCTTCACACGTCAGCAATGACTAATCCGGCTTCCTCCAATCACAGCATGGCCTCAGGCAATGACTACCCTGGGGGGGGGAAGCCTTGATTGGAGGAAGCTGGATTAGTCATTGCTGACGTGTGAAGAGAGGATTTCCAGGAGGCGGAAGCTGCTTTGGCTGTGAAAAGAAAAAAATAGTAAATTTTTAATCAAAATTGCTGCTTTGTAAACTTTGAATGAAAGTGCCCCTGTTTTTAATAGTATTTTTAAAAAACGGGCTTTCATTCACCAAAATTTACCTTCACTTTAAATGTTAGTGAGTCAGGGGGAAAATTCTAGGAGCTCGTGGCTCCTTGTGTGACATCACAAGTCCTTTAGCAAAATGGGAACTCAATTTATTTTTGACACATGCAATATGTGTAATTACAAAAAAATAATTGTACTTTCAAAAGAAAAAATTGTAATGTACAGTACTTTCAAAAAACATGTGTACTTCCAAAAAAAAGAATTGTACTTGTAATTAAAGATTTGTATTCTAAAATATAAAAAAATAAAAATAAATTGTATTTAAACATTTAGAGGTCGATTTATCAAACTGCGGCGGACAGGGGCGCATATACGCGCCCGTTTCCGCCGCAGCTCGCCCCTGGCGGAATTCGGCATTGCATATGAGCGCTATTTTGCACTTGCGTGTTATCCCGCCCCCTGCCCGTGCACAGCCAATAACGCACGAGCAGGAGCTGTCAATCTCGAGAGATTGAAATTCGCCACATCAAAGGGTAGGGAAGCAGCAGTATAATGACCGCTGCTTGTTAAATACAGCGTGCAGGTTCTCCTGTGAGACCCTACAGTCGTAGGCATAAGAAGTCCTGCCAAAGAGGTTGATAAATCAACCCCTTAGATTTGTATTTGTATGTCAAAATTTATGTAAAATGTTAAAGAATTACACTTGCTTGCTTTTTTGACAACCTTATTCCATAGATGCTACATAATTAAAAATGTTTCCTTATTTCAGGATGCATAACCTTTGGATTATAATGTATCTTAAATAGATATTTTTTTTTATTTATTTTTTTACCTCAAAAAGCATTTTATTTAAAAAATAAAATAATAATCCATTTAAATCGCAAAAAAAAGTATTCCCCCCCCATGTATTTATTTTTTAAAAATCTGTGATTTTTATCTACTCTATAGAGTAATCTGTTAAGTATTCATTTAAGGACCACTCTGGTCACCCTATTAATCTTTGAGTTTTTAATTTTGAGGTATCTTTAGGAGATACAATAGATCATCTCTGCTTTTTTTCACTTCTGTTTTGCTAAGAGGCTTGTAACTTTTTTATTTTTATTAAGGATTGCAATTATACTTCATGGCCTAGCTGCTTTTTTCCAGGGTCATCATTACTAAAAATAGATTTGGGCAGATTTGCACATGATCATCTAAATCCGCTTTTCATTAGCTTTAAAGGGACATTCAACACCAGAATTGTTGTTGTTTTAAAAGATGATCACTTAATTATCCATTTCCCAGTTTTGCATTACCAACAGTTATAATAATACACTTTTAACCTCTGTAATTACCTTGTATCTAAGCCTCTGCAGACTGCCCCCTTATTTCAGTTCTTTTGACACACGTATTTTAGCCAATCAGTGCTCCTCAGTAAATTCACGTGCATGAGCTCAATGTTATCTATATGAAACACATGAACTAACACCCTCTAGTGGTAAAAAACTGTCAAAATACATTTAGATTAGAGGTGGCCTTCAAGGTGTAAGAAATTATGAACCTCCTAGGTTTAGCTTACAACTAAGAATACGAAAAAGAACAAAGCAAAATTGGTCATAAAAGTAAATTGGAAAGTTGTTTAAAATGACATGTCCTATTTGAATAATGTAACTTTTTTTAAATTGACCATCTCAATAATTGTGTTATGTGTTTTTTTTTAAATATTCAATTTGGGGCATACGTAGCATAAAAGTTATGAGACATTTAGAGAATTAGGTTACACAATTATTACCCATCAAACTATAAGCCTTGAAAGTAACCTATGAGGCCACTCTTAGACCTCTTATTGTTATAAGACAAATATAAAGCTAAAGACGGCAACTAGAAATGTTAAGAGACCACTCTTGGATTTCAAATGGTGAATCTTAATTTTCTCATTTTGTGTGATAAAGATAGAACTATAGGAGTGTGTTTGTATGTGTGTATATATATATATATATATATATATATATATATATATATATATATATATATATATATATATATATATATATATATATAAAATGTGTATATATGTGTGTGTGTGAGATGGGGTCACTGCTCTAAAGGGAGTTAGATGGAAGGGAACAAAGAATAACCGGGTTATTAGAAAAATTCCAAGCCATTAGTTAGTTGACTTCTTGAAAGGGTTATAAAGGAACATTATGTATATATTTTGGAGACCATCTTATATAAGGTACCACAGCCTCACAGTATATTACATGGCAGCAGTTCTAATCCCCCCCAATATACTTTAAAAATATATGTTCTCATAGGGAAAGTAAATATTTGCGTTGATGAGTTATATCTACAAGTAGCAAATGTATTCAATAACTTGTGCCCATTTATACAAGGAGGCTAGTATTATTAGGCAAGGAATATGAATATAATGGTAAACCCTCAATAGTGAGATATTTCTGGACTAATTAAGACCTATAAGCCCTTCATAATATGTGTTGGCTATTCCTTAAATATACAACAATAGGTTTGTGTCTAAAACCTAGGTCAGAATTATTAGGTAATAAAAATCTAGAGTGTAGATTCGGCTGTGTTGTATAATCGTATGTCGTTTTTATGCTGTCCTGGCCGCAGACAGCACATTCTGTATATAAAATAAGTCAGTGCTGCCAAACTATATACACATTAGTACTAACTTGAAGTAGTATATGTTGTAGACCTAGTAGAAGTAATAGCATTGTGTACCATAGAAATAAACTTATAGAATAAATGGGAGTACATAGGAAGCCAAGGAGGGATAGATAGTCTAAAGTTCCCATTGATAACTAAAACATATTTGTAAGAGGAGGGATACAAGGTATTGACCAGCATTAAACCTTCAAATTTTCAGGGGGTCTCAGAGTCAGAACTCTGCAGCAACTTAACTTATAAACATTTTTATCTGAATATTTTATCCCCACAAATGAAGCTGGCCATAAATCTTCTAGTATAGGGCAAAGAGTCTGGCTTTTCGGTTCAGGCCCGTTGGGCGCTCTGGCTGAAGTCCTGGTCTCTGGATATGACTTCTAAGTCCAGACTTCTTTCTATGGAGCAAAGTGTCTCTTTGCAGTGAGCTCTATTACTTTTTAATAGGAAACGTCTTGCCACTTGCAGGGACTGCCTTTTTTTAATTTTTATAACAATTCTATCTACCAGGGCAGTTCCTGCGAGGGTCAGTGTGAAAAACTACGTCTGAACTTGCAAGTTGTATATCATTGAGCCCTAAGTATTGGGCTTTAGTTTACAGACAGGTTTAATACAATAGGAGCTGCCATGTTGTAACTTAGTTACTTTATCTTCTGTGGCCAATTAGGGGCAGTTATAACTAGGTCACTAGAGGTGTGCAGCCAATGGCTGTGTGGAATATAACAGTGTTATTTCTAACAGGAACTGAAAAGCTTACATTTTCAGAATGGATTACAGGAAAAGAGGACAAAATAAATATTTCTGAGATTTTATATATATTACCATCTCAAAGTGTTTAATGTTCCTTTAAGTCACTTAAATATGAATTAGCATATGTGATAAACTGAATAAATAATATCTATTTTCTTTCTAAAAGTAGTGGGAGATCACAATGTACCATGTGACAGCCATCAGCCAATCACAAATGCATATACGTATAGTCTGTGAATTCTTGCACATGCTCAGTAGAATCTGGCGACTCAAAAAGTATAAATATAAAAGACACTGCACATTTTTTTTAGTGGTAGTAAATTAGAAAGTTGTTTAAAATTACACGCTGCATCTGAATCATGAACGTTTAATTTGACCTGAGTGTCCTTTTAAAATGATTGTAAAGTTTGAGGAATTAATGCCCGGTATCTTAAAATAATCTTAAAAAGAGGGGCACTTTAATTCATTAAACTTTACAATGACGCTTCCTTAACTGGAGTACTTCTATTTATATGTTAAAGGTAAAGTCCGAAATCCGGGTAAAGCTGCATTACCCAAGCGGCTCTGTTTAAAGCCCGAAGTAAAGTAATTCCCCCATCTGTACTATTTTTTTTGCCTCTGCCTGGGGAGTTGAAGGAAGGCGTCCCCCTTGAACTCTCAAAGTGGAGGCAAAAAAGATGGTGAAGATGTGTGAATTACAGTGCATCAGATACAGTATATGTTTGATGAAGTGACTCGATGCACTCTGAGGAGATTTATCATGTTACATCTGGCTTTACCCAGATCCGCGTGGGTAATGTCAGCTTTACCGGGTAATGTTAGGATTACCCAATTTCAGACTTTACCCTCAACAAATACAAGAGACAGTGTATTGGGCACATTATTATTGTGTATACTTTTGCTTCTTTTGAACCCCTTGGTTGCTCGGTTTGATTCACACGGAGCACAGGGTATAACATAATGGTTGCCAGTCACCTCTCAGTGTATGTCATGTACAGGGAGGGGCTGATTTTCACACTCTGTAGTGTGGGACCCGCTCTTCCTCTGGACTTCTGCAAGTACGGACGGCACTGCTATTTTGCTTTTGGCATTATTCTATGGTCATACGCAGGGGGCAAGGCGCTCTACTAGAGCTACTGAAGCATTATTCAGTAATCTATACTTTGATTCAAGCTCGTAAATTTACCATAAAGTAAGAAAAGCTTATTTCTGTTGGTGTTTTAAACGAGGGTACTTATGGCATTCAGTGTGAATCCCACAAATTCTTCAGTTTTTAGAAGTCGATCTTTATAAGGGACTTGCTGCCAGTTTCTTAAAGGGCCAAATTTCTGCTTTGTCAGTTTTGTTTCATAGGTGGTTGGCTCATTTTTACCTGACATACAATATTTGGTTTAGGCTCTACACAGAATTAGGTCAGTGATCCTCCTCTGTAGAGCTTGAATTTGGTGTTAAAGGTTTTGCAACATCCACCTTTTGAACCAATGCATAATCTGGATATCAAACTTCTTTCTGGGAAGATTCTTTTTTTTTTTTGTTGGCTATTTCTTCTGCACACAGGATGTCAGAAATGTCAGCACTTTCTTGGAAAATTCCTTATTTCGTCTTTCATCAAGACAAGGCTGTCTTGAGGACTAAGGTTGGTTTTCTTCCTTGGGTAGTATCTACTGATAATTATAAATCCAGAAATAGTAGTTCCTTTGTGTCCTAATAAGTCTTCTCAAGAGAGGCTAATGCATTATGTGGATGTAGTGAGGGCGTTCAAATGCTATCTTCAGGTTACGAAAGTGTTTAGTTAGTCTTCTAGTTATTTTGTGTTATTTTCTGGTAAGGGTCAAAAAGCCACGGCTGTGTCTTTATACTTTTGGTTGAGGAGCATAATTAGAAGAGCTAACTTGGAAGCTGGTTAATATCTGACAAAAATTACTGCACATTCAACTCGTTCAGTTGCTAGTTCTTGGGCTTTCAAGAATGAGACCTCTGTCGAACAGATTTGCATTGCTGGGACTTGGTCCTCTCTTCACACTTTTACAAAATCTTATTTCGATGTTTTTGCCTCAGCATTTGGCATGAAGGTTCTTTGGGCTGTGGTGCCTGCCTTACCTTTTTCCCCCCACCCATTTATTTTGTGGACATCTCAGCTTGGTTATTGGTTCCCAAGAGTAAGGATTGTGGACTCGCTACCATTACAAAAAAAAAACATGATTTATTCTTACCTTAATTTCTTTCTTGACAGGAGTCTATGAACCCACCCAAAAATATTATGTAGTACATTGTGTCGGCAGTCCTAAGTAACACCTCTTTGCCTTTCTTTCTTTAGGAGAGAAGGGGAAGTAGGGGGGATACTTAAAGCTCTGGTACGGTGTCTTTGCCTCCTCCTGGTGGCCAGGTGATGTAATCCCAAGTGTAAGGATCGTGGACTCTCACTACCAAGAAATACATTTTTTTATCAGGTAAGAATAAATTATTCATTTTTTTATTTTTTTTAAAGAACTTAACTCAGAAATAAAGCTGTAAGCAAAATCCATTGTAGAGGGATTTTAAGCATCCAGTCCTGAAGCTTATCCTGTGTCTAGCAATCTGATATAATAGCTTGTATAATGTAAAGACTCTGTTTCTAGTTATGTGCAATTTTTTTAACATTGCAGTTTTAGAAGGAAGCTACAAGACAGTACATGGTGTTTGGTTCAATTCTCCAACTTTACTTCTAATGTCTATTTGCTGTGTTCTCTTGGTATCCTTTGTTGAAAAGCATACCAAGATAGGCTACGGAGCAACAATCCCTTCTAGGAGCTAGCTTCTGATTGGTTGCTGCACACACATGCCTCTTACTCATTTGATCACCTGATGTGTTCAGTTTAGTTTCCTGTAGTGCATTGCTGCTCCTTCAACAAGCATAACAAGAAAATGAAGCAAATTGAATGCTCTTTTCGAACCATAAAAGAAAAAAGTGTGGGTTTCATATCCCCTAAATAACATTTGTCACATAATGATTAGTTATTGTAGTTTTGTCTAAAAGCTTTTTATTGCTGTTGTAATTGTTTTTATATAGGTAGGTGCAACAATGCTCAACAAATTATAAACATCATGACCTTATTTTAATCCTGTACAAATTTCAGTTTAAAATGGTTATTTAAAGGGACAGTCAACACCAGAATTTTTGTTATTTTAAAAGATAGATAATCCCTTAATTACCCATTCCCCAGTTTTGCATAACCAACACAGTTATAATAATACACTTTTTACCTCTGTAATTACCTTGTATCTAAGCCTCTGCAGACTGCCCCCTTATTTCAGTTTCTTTGGCAGACTTGCATTTTAGCCAATCAGTGCTGACTCCTCAGTAAATTCACGTGTATGAGCTCAATGTTATCCATATGAAACACATGAACTAAACACCCTCTAGTGGTCAAAATGCATTCATCTTAGAGGCGGTCTTCAAGGTCTAAGAAATTAGCATAAGAACTTCCTTGGTTTAGCTTTCAACTAAGAATACTGAGAGAACAAAGTAAAATTGGTGATAAAAGTGAATTGGAAAGTTATTTGAATCATGAAAGGTTTTTTTGGACTTGACCGTCCCTTTGAGCTATAGGTTTAACTTGTATGTAAAGCATTGCACTGCCTTGTGTATTAACATGTGAAGAATGCATGAAAATAGAGGGACATTTAAGAGTTAAGATAAGTCTGTAAAGTCAAAATAAAACTGGATTAGACCGCATCGAATTTAAAAACACGTTCTAATTTACTTCTATTTTCAATTTTGCTTAGTTCTCTTGATATCCTTTTGTAAAAGCATAAATCTTAGGTGAGCTCAGGAGTGTGCAGGTGTCTTTAGCCATCTGGCAGCAGTGTTTGCAACATTGTTTATAGCAATGTTATATATAGTTGCAAACACTGTTGCCATAGACTGCTATAGTTGCCAGCACACTCCTAAGCTCTTATCAGCCTACCTAGTTTTACTCTTCAACAATAGATACCAAGGGAGCAAAGCAAATGTCATAATAGAAGTATATTGTAATGTTGTTTAAGATTGCATGTTTTATCTGAATAATGAATGTTTAATTATTACATTACTGTCCCTTTTTAAATAATAAAAAAAAGTGAAAAACTTTTTTTTTTTAAATAACTATTGCGGGTGGTACAGCCAATCAGGAGCCATATGGCCCCATTTATGAAGCTGTGAATGCAGCTTTGGGGCCCAAGCATTTCAGGCTTGCATGAGCGGGCCCAAAATGCTACTTAAGCCTTAATTTCTTCTCAACCTCAAGGACTGTAGAGTTAAATAATTCCGGTCCAGTTGGGGTGATTGACAATCCCTGCTCTAGTGCAATTTGTTGTGCTAGAGCAGGGGATATTATTATTATTATTATTATTATTATTATTATTATTATTATTATTATTATTATTATTATTATTATTATTATTATTATTATTATTATTATTATTATTATTATTATTATTATTATTATTATTATTATTATTATTATTATTATATTTTATTAGTATAACGCCACCAAATTCCATAGCACTGGGTACAATGATAGGGATATACAATGACAACATTTTGATAAAAATACAAAACATAAAACTAAACAAATCTGGTACAGGAGGAAGAGGGCCCTGCTCTGGAGAGCTTACAGTCTACAGGTTTAGGGTGCAGGGACATAAGGTTGGGGTAGCTTGTTACATCAGTTGCAGTTGCAGTAGTGAGTCAGGCAGTTCATGTATTAGTTTGGTTCTGATGAGAGATGGAGGAGAGATGATAAGCCTCTCTGAATAGGTGGGTTTTCAAGGAGCGTCTGAAGCTACACAAGGTTGAAGACAGTCTTATGGAGTGGGGTAGAGAGTTCCAGAGGACAGGAGCAGCACGTGCAAAGTCTTGGAGGCGGGAGTGGGATGTAGAGATAACAGGAGTGGAGAGACGTAGGTCAGAGGTTGATCGAAGAGGACGGGATGGTGAATATTTCACGATAAGAGAGGAAATATAGTTGGGAGTTAGACTGTTGAGTGCTTTGTAAGTTAGGGTTAATACTTGAAACTGTATTCTGGAGCGTATGGAGAGCCAGTGTAGAGACTGGCAGAGCGGAGTCGCTGATGTAGATCGGCGACTTAGGTGAATGAGTCTAGCTGAAGCATTCATAATAGATTAGAGGGAGGATTTATTGGGCAATGTTAAATGTGGGAAACAAATGCTGCCTGCTTGCCGCAATATTAGGTGGTCGAGTTTCCCAAGAGCGAACCTTGTCCACTCGGGATTTAATTTAAGTCAGTCTTCTTCCACTCCTGTGTCTCTCCTTCTTCTCACTGCTATGCATGACCTGTCTAGCACAAGTTATCTATAGATTAAGGAGAACTAAACACAAAATAATGGCATTTATATTAGTGATGTAGCATAGAAAAGAGATGATGTTCTGTTGGCCTTTATTTCCCAATCTGTCAGTGAACATTGCCAAAGCTTACCAGTCTAATTTATTGTTCCGAGTACTGTTTGTTTGCAGCATTGCAGCCCCAGTATGCCATTCTGATTATGCGCATGGTTTTCACACTACAAACAATATTGTTGTTAAGCACGGCTACAAACTGTAATCGTTCTTAATTGACCCCAATTAAACCTGAATGAGTCTGGAAAATAAGGACCTTTTTGAAATTGCTAAATACGTTTTTTAAAGGCAAAAACATGTTAATAATTATTTTTAGTAAATATCTGTGTTGGAAATCTAATGTGGACAGCTGTTTTGCATTTTAATAAAATGATAATGTGCTAAATTGTCTTTACATGTTTTGATACAATGGTTCATATAACAGACAAGAGAGGCAATATAAATAATCATAAAAGCTATTGTGTTTGTGTGTAGAATTATAAAACTGGCTGAGATCAAATACATTACAATAGGGCTGCTTAATGAAATGAATTGAACAGCCCTGAAGCTCTGAATATGTTTAGCTTTCCTGTAATTGAAGAAAATGCATTATTTAGTATCACAATCAATATCAGAAGAGGAGAAACATGTACATAAAATACCCTTCAGATTTATAGAGGAAGAAAGAAGGCTTTGTTTCATATGACATTTAACTTATTCATGTGCTAAATAGCCAAATGAATGCAAATTTTCTAGCTTGAATATCAATGAAGAGTTATTCTTGCGTTAAAACTACCCAGAAAAATATGACAATATTAAGAATATAGTGCAGATTGTGTGCCTTGTTACCTTTTTTTTATATTCATTTTCCTTCAAATTATGTATATGTATGTGTGTATATGTGTGTGTGTGTGTGTGTATATGTGTGTGTGTGTGTGTGTATATATATATATATGTATGTGTGTATATATATATATATATATATATATATATATATATATATATATATATATATATATATATATATATATATATATATATATATATATATATATATATATATATATATATATATATATACATACATATATACATACATACATACACACACACAAAAAAACAAACAAAAAAAAAAATGTGTCAGGAGCTAAGAATCACTGAAAAAGCTTATAGAAGGCGTCATTTGGTATCGTATTCCCCTCTGGGCTTGGTTGGGTCTCAGCAAAGCATATAGCTGGGACTGTATAGGGGTTAAATGTAAAAACGGCTCCGGTTCCGTTAATTTAAGGGTTGTGCAATACTTTTAATGCTTTAAGACACTGTGGTGCAATTTTGGTGAATTTTGAACAATTCCTTCATACTTTTTCACATATTCAGTAATAAAGTGTTTTCAGTTTGAAATTTAAAGTGACAGTAACTGTTTTATTTTAAAACGTTTTTTGTGCTTTGTTGACAAGTTTAAGCCTGTTTAACATGTCTGTACCATCAGATAAGCTATGTTCTATATGTATGAAAGCCAATGTGTCTCCCCATTTAAATTTATGTGATAATTGTGCCATAGTGTCCAAACAAAGTAAGGACAGTAATGCCACAGATAATGATATTGCCCAAGATGATTCCTCAAATGAGGGGAGTAAACATGATACTCCTTCATCCCCTACTGTGTCTACACCAGTTATGCCCACACAGGAGGCCCCTAGTACATCTAGTGCGCCAATACTTATTACCATGCAACAATTAACGGCTGTAATGGATAACTCCATAGCGAATCTTTTATCCAAAATGCCTACTTATCAGAGAAAGCGCGATTGCTCTGTTTTAAACACTGAAGAGCAAGAGGACGCTGATGATAACTGTTCTGACATACCCTCACACCAATCTCAAGGGGCCATGAGGGAGGTTTTGTCTGATGGAGAAATTTCAGATTCAGGAAAAATTTCTCATCAAGCTGAACCTGATGTTGTGACATTTAAATTTAAATTAGAACATCTCCGCGCACTGCTTAAGGAGGTGTTATCTACTCTGGATGATTGTGACAATTTGGTCATTCCAGAGAAATTATGTAAGATGGACAAGTTCCTAGAGGTTCCGGTGCCCCCCGACGCTTTTCCTATACCCAAGCGGGTGGCGGACATAGTAAATAAAGAGTGGGAAAGGCCCGGCATACCTTTTGTTCCCCCCCCCTATATTTAAGAAATTATTTCCTATAGTCGACCCCAGAAAGGACTTATGGCAGACAGTCCCCAAGGTCGAGGGGGCGGTTTCTACTCTAAACAAACGCACTACTATTCCTATCGAAGATAGTTGTGCTTTCAAAGATCCTATGGATAAGAAATTAGAGGGTTTGCTTAAAAAGATTTTTGTACAGCAAGGTTACCTTCTACAACCAATTTCATGCATTGTTCCTGTCACTACGGCAGCGTGTTTCTGGTTCGAGGAACTAGAAAAATCGCTCAGTAAAGAATCTTCGTATGAGGAGGTTATGGACAGAGTTCAAGCACTTAAATTGGCTAACTCTTTTGTTTTAGATGCCGCTTTGCCATTAGCTAGATTAGCGGCGAAAAATTCAGGGTTTGCTATCGTGGCGCGCAGAGCGCTTTGGCTAAAGTCTTGGTCAGCGGATGTGTCTTCCAAGACAAAATTGCTTAACATTCCTTTCAAAGGTAAAACATTATTTGGACCTGATTTGAAAGAGATTATTTCAGACATCACTGGGGGAAAGGGCCACGCCCTCCCACAGGATAGGTCTTTTAAGGCTAATAATAAGCCTAATTTTCGTCCCTTTCGCAGAAACGGACCAGTCTCTAATTCTGTATCCTCTAAGCAAGAGGGTAATACTTCACAACCCAAACCAGCCTGGAAACCAATGCAAGGCTGGAACAAGGGTAAGCAGGCCAAGAAGCCTACCACTGCTACCAAAACAGCATGAAGGGATAGCCCCCGATCTGGGACCGGATCTAGTGGGGGGCAGACTTTCTCTCTTTGCTCAGGCTTGGGCAAGAGATGTTCAGGATCCTTGGGCGCTAGAAATAGTTTCTCAAGGTTATCTCCTGGAATTCAAGGAACTACCCCCAAGGGGAAGGTTCCACAGGTCTCAATTATCTTCAAACCAAATAAAGAGACAGGCATTCTTACATTGTGTAGAAGACCTGTTAAAGATGGGAGTGATACATCCAGTTCCAATAAGAGAACAAGGAATGGGATTTTATTCCAATATGTTCATAGTTCCCAAAAAAGAGGGAACATTCAGACCAATTTTGGATCTAAAGATCCTAAACAAATTTCTCAGGGTACCATCGTTCAAAATGGAAACTATTCGAACGATCCTACCTACTATCCAGGAAAATCAATTTATGACTACCGTGGATTTAAAGGATGCGTACCTACATATTCCTATCCACAAGGAACATCATCAGTTCCTAAGGTTCGCTTTTCTGGACAAGCATTACCAGTTTGTGGCACTTCCATTCGGATTAGCCACTGCTCCAAGGATTTTCACAAAGGTACTAGGGTCCCTTCTAGCGGTTCTAAGACCAAGGGGCATTGCAGTAGTACCTTACTTGGACGACATCCTGATTCAAGCGTCGTCCCTGTCAAAAGCAAAGGCTCATACGGACATCGTCCTAGCCTTTCTCAGATCTCACGGATGGAAGGTGAACAAAGAAAAAAGTTCTCTGTCCCCGTCAACAAGAGTTCCCTTCTTGGGAACAATAATAGATTCCTTAGAAATGAGGATTTTTCTGACAGAGGTCAGAAAATCAAAGCTTCTAAGCTCTTGTCAAGTACTTCATTCTGTTCCTCGTCCTTCCATAGCGCAGTGCATGGAAGTAATAGGATTGATGGTTGCAACAATGGACATAGTTCCTTTTGCACGAATTCATCTAAGACCATTACAACTGTGCATGCTCAGACAGTGGAATGGGGATTATACAGACTTGTCTCCGACGATTCAAGTAGATCAAAAGACCAGAGATTCACTCCGTTGGTGGCTGACCCTGGACAATCTGTCACAGGGAATGAGCTTCCGCAGACCAGAGTGGGTCATTGTCACGACCGACGCCAGCCTAGTGGGCTGGGGCGCGGTCTGGGAATCCCTGAAAGCTCAGGGTCTATGGTCTCGGGAAGAGTCTCTTCTCCCGATAAACATTCTGGAACTGAGAGCGATATTCAATGCTCTCAGAGCTTGGCCTCAACTAGCAAAGGCCAAATTCATAAGGTTTCAGTCAGACAACATGACGACCGTTGCATATATCAATCATCAGGGGGGAACAAGGAGTTCCCTGGCGATGAAATAAGTGACCAAGATAATTCAATGGGCGGAGGATCACTCCTGCCACTTGTCTGCGATCCACATCCCAGGAGTGGAAAATTGGGAAGCGGATTTTCTGAGTCGTCAGACATTCCATCCGGGGGAGTGGGAACTCCATCCGGAAATCTTTGCCCAAATAACTCAATTATGGGGCATTCCAGACATGGATCTGATGGCGTCTCGTCAGAACTTCAAGGTTCCTTGCTACGGGTCCAGATCCAGGGATCCCAAGGCGACTCTAGTAGATGCACTAGTAGCACCTTGGACCTTCAACCTAGCTTATGTATTCCCACCGTTTCCTCTCATCCCCAGGCTGGTAGCCAGGATCAATCAGGAGAGGGCCTCGGTGATCTTGATAGCTCCTGCGTGGCCACGCAGGACTTGGTATGCAGACCTGGTGAATATGTCATCGGCTCCACCATGGAAGCTACCTTTGAGACAGGACCTTCTTGTTCAGGGTCCATTCGAACATCCGAATCTGGTTTCCCTCCAACTGACGGCTTGGAGATTGAACGCTTGATTTTATCAAAGCGTGGGTTTTCAGATTCTGTAATAGATACTCTGATTCAGGCTAGAAAGCCTGTAACTAGAAAAATTTACCATACAATATGGAAAAAATATATCTGTTGGTGTGAATCTAAAGGATTCCCATGGAACAAGATAAAAATTCCTAAGATTCTATCCTTTCTACAAGAAGGTTTGGAGAAAGGATTATCTGCAAGTTCTCTGAAGGGACAGATCTCTGCTTTATCTGTTTTACTTCACAAAAGACTGGCAGCTGTGCCAGATGTTCAAGCATTTGTTCAGGCTCTGGTTAGGATCAAGCCTGTTTACAGACCTTTGACTCCTCCCTGGAGTCTAAATCTAGTTCTTTCAGTTCTTCAAGGGGTTCCGTTTGAACCCTTACATTCCGTAGATATTAAGTTACTATCTTGGAAAGTTTTGTTTTTGGTTGCAATTTCTTCTGCTAGAAGAGTTTCAGAGTTATCTGCTCTGCAGTGTTCTCCGCCCTATCTGGTGTTCCATGCAGATAAGGTGGTTTTGCGTACTAAGCCTGGTTTTCTTCCGAAAGTTGTTTCCAACAAAAATATTAACCAGGAGATAGTTGTACCTTCTTTGTGTCCGAATCCAGTTTCAAAGAAGGAACGTTTGTTACACAATTTGGACGTAGTCCGTGCTCTAAAATTCTATTTAGAGGCTACTAAAGATTTCAGACAAACATCTTCCTTGTTTCTTGTTTATTCTGGTAAAAGGAGAGGTCAAAAAGCGACTTCTACCTCTCTTTCCTTTTGGCTTAAAAGCATTATCCGATTGGCTTATGAGACTGCCGGACGGCAGCCTCCTGAAAGAATCACAGCTCACTCCACTAGGGCTGTGGCTTCCACATGGGCCTTCAAGAACGAGGCTTCTGTTGACCAGATATGTAAGGCAGCGACTTGGTCTTCACTGCACACTTTTGCCAAATTTTACAAATTTGATACTTTTGCTTCTTCGGAGGCTATTTTTGGGAGAAAGGTTTTGCAAACCGTGATTCCTTCCATTTAGGTGACCTGATTTGCTCCCTCCCTTCATCCGTGTCCTAAAGCTTTGGTATTGGTTCCCACAAGTAAGGATGACGACGTGGACCGGACACACCAATGTTGGAGAAAACTGAATTTATGCTTACCTGATAAATTACTTTCTCCAACGGTGTGTCCGGTCCACGGCCCGCCCTGTTTTTTTAATCAGGTCTGATGAATTATTTTCTCTAACTACAGTCACCACGATATCATATGGTTTCTCCTATATATTTTTCCTCCTGTCCGTCGGTCGAATGACTGGGGTGGGCGGAGCCTAGGAGGGATCATGTGACCAGCTTTGCTGGGACTCTTTGCCATTTCCTGTTGGGGAAGAGAATATCCCACAAGTAAGGATGACGCCGTGGACCGGACACATCGTTGGAGAAAGTAATTTATCAGGTAAGCATAAATTCTGTTTTTCTCGTCTGGTTCCTTAACACCGTAACTGTGCAAGTTGAACTTAAAGACTCTCTCCTGGGTAGACAAACTTTGTTTACGCCTCTGCCACTTTCCTTCCGGAAACTTTTGTGTTATTTATTCAACACCATACCAGGTACTTCTTACAGCTGCTTGATTTTCAAATGACTGTGTCGACGTGCGTTTCGCCCCACAATGCTTTGCGTCAGGGCCTCGTCAGGACTGTCAGTCACAGGTGATACATTCTTTCCTTTAAAACTGTTGCCATTGTTGCGGGAGTGGTTAGAGCGTGTACACGCTATCCAATAGGAATAGCCATAATGCGTCACTATTACATTGATTCCTATACTTATATTATTTTGAACAAACTGTTTATGTTAGCATCATTAAGCAAGTTTAAAGGATTGAATTATATACAAAAAATGGGATTAACAATATCAAAAGGACCAAAAGTGCTTAACCTACATTGAACTTAATATGTAAACCCCTAATTTATTTATTTTACATAGCACATTACGGGATGTTTACAATTATTATTATTATCGGATGAGCATTTTTATCTTTATGAGATTACTCAAACAATTTTAGGAATGATTAGAAATAAAAAGTGCCATTTCAAACGAAATGCTTAAAAGATCTTGTGTGTGCTATCTGAGACTACCTAGGTTGGTTAGTCATTAGCTTCTTTGTTCAACCCAGGAAAGATCTAAATTCGATTCTTTCATTTAAGCCAAGTGGGGACACTGTTTTTAATACAGATGTCCATCTAGCTTCTTTATTTAGAAGACATTTATTATTGTCTCCTCCTCTGCCACCTGTCAGTCCCTGATCTATCCCAACAAATTTTAAAGAGATAGTGCTGCTATTGTGTGCATCCTTAAAATGTCTGGCAACACTCGTATCTCTTTCATAGAGTATGTCATCTCTATGCTCCTTTACCCTGTCCTTGAACATGCGTTTTGTTTTTCCAACATAGAACAGGGGACAGGACCATTGTAAGAGATACACTACTCCTATTGTGTTTCAATTTGAGAAACATCTTTTTTCAAAGTTTTTGCCCATATTCGCTAAAAATTATTTACACTTTAGCATATAATCTTAAGAGATTTACAACAAAATTAGTGTGGTTATTACTTTCTGAGCCTCTAGATCTCAGGAAGTGTTCACTGGCACCAATCCCAACCTCATGAGGTATGGATGAGTAAAGACTTTCAACGTCTAGGGATACAATTGTCCTGCTCGATGAATCTTTTTATCTTAATGAAGCAAAAAGACAATTGTTGGACAAAACCCAGTATGAAAGACTTCCAAAAAATCCTTTGTCAAATATGAGATTAAAATTGTATCATATTTTGCAAGGAGCAAAAATGGAAGGTCTCATCTCCCCTGAAGAATTCAAGTTTCTAAATCCGGTGTGTCCAGTGATGCCTACCTTCTATATCATCCCGAAAATCCATAAAAATAAGTCTCACCCACCTGGGAGACCAATAGTGTCTGGGATAGGTGGCATCAGTGAACATATCGGACAATATGTAGATTTTTTCTTAAGACCAGTCTTACTCTCACTGCCCTCATATGTCAAAGATACCCCAGATCTTCTTCGTAAAATAGATGACATAACTGTTTCTACCCAAACTATTCTTGTATCACTAGCCGTTGAAAGTCTTTACTCATCCATACCTCATGAGGTTGGGATTGGTGCCAGTGAACACTTCCTGAGATCTAGAGGCTCAGAAAGTAATAACCACACTAATTTTGTTGTAAATCTCTTAAGGTTCATTCTTGAGAACAATGTGTTTGAATTTGATGGTTCCATTTACAGACAGGTCAGGGGGACGGCGATGGGAGCCGTATGTGCACCCACATATGCTTGTCTACATTTGGGGGCATGGGAGCTGGACATCTTTGAAAAGTTTGGTGAGGTGTTCAGCTCCCATGTGTCCCTTTTGGATTAGGTATGTGGACGACATCCTAATGTTTTGGGATGGCCCCCTTGCCTGTCTGTATGAATTTATCGACTCATTAAACGAGAATGACCGCAACATTTTGCTGACATATGCATGCAGTGAAAAAGAATTACCTTTCTTAGATATCTGCATTAAAAAAGAAGGCAACAAGATATCCACTGAAAACCATCGAAAAGATACGGCAACAAATAGTTTCTTAGAAGCTTCTAGTAGCCACCCTGAACCGCTCAAGAGGCATTCCCTTTGAGGAACAATTTCTCTTAAGTCTGAGAAGTTGGCCAAAGACAAAATTTGAACATCACGCTCAAATTATGTGTGAAAAGTTCATTGAAAGGGGTTACTCCAATAAACTAATTAAATTTACCCTCAACAAAGTCAGGAAACTAAATCGAAATGATCTTCTTTACTCAAAAAAAGTTCAAGCTACAGTAGATAGCAATATAAGATCCATTACTACATTTAATTGGCAATTGCAAAATTTAAGAGACATTTTGTCTCGTAACTGGCACTTGCTGTCATTTGATGAAAGAATTGCTGGAAAAGTGGGTAAAAGACCCCTATTGACCGCAAAGAAATCTCCTAACTTAAGATAAGTTAGTCAAAAGTAGATTTGTGAGGTCAGAACCTGCAACTAACTGGTTAAATAAATACCAACAAGTTAAAGGTAGTTTTCCCTGCGGACACTGTGTGTATTGCCCTTATATGCTAAAGTGTAAATCATTTTCAGCAAATACGGGCAAAAACTTTGAAATAAGATGTTTCTCAAATTGCAACACGATAGGAGTAGTGTATCTCTTAC
>NC_069500.1:701111620-701151620 GCF_027579735.1 Bombina bombina | reverse complement strand
CTGAAATTTTCTTAGTCACATCCCACAGCAAAAGCCATGGTCCACAGAGAGCTTCCAAAGCATCAGAGGGATCTCATTGTTAAAAGGTATCAGTCAGGGAAGGGTACAAAGGAATTTACAAGGCATTAGACATACCATGGAACACAGTGAAGATAGTCATCAGCAAGTGGAAAATATATGGCACAACAGTGACATTACCAAAAACTGGACTTCCCTCCAAAATTGATGAGAAGAAAACTGGTCTGGGAGGCTACCAAGAGGCCTACAGCAACATTAAATGAGCTGCAGGAATATCTGTCAAGTACTGGCTGTGTGGTACATGTGACAACAATCTCACGTATTCTTCAAATGTCTGGGCTATGGGGTAGAGTGGCAAGTCGAAAGCCTTTTCGTACGAAGAAAAACATCCAAGCCAGGCTACATTTTGTAAAAACACATCTGAAGTCTCCCAAAAGCATGTGGGGAAAAGGTGTTATGGTCTGATGAAACCAAGGTTGAACTTTTTGGCCATAATTCCAAAAGATATGTTTGGCACAAAAACAACACTGCACATCACCAATAGATCACCATAGCCACAGTGAAGCATGGTGGTGGCAGCATCATGCTTTGGGGCTGTTTTTCTTCATCTGGAACTGGGGCCTTAGTTAAGACAGAGGGAATTATGATCAGTTCCAAATACCAGTCAATATTGGCACAAAACCTTCAGGCTTCTGCTAGAAACCTGAACATGAAGAGGAAATTCATCTTTCAGCATGACAACGACCCAAATCATACATCCAAATCAACAAAGGAATGACTTCACCAGAAGATTCAAGTTTTGGAATGGCCCAGCCAGAGCCCAGACCGGAATCCGATTTGAAAATCTGTGGGGTGATCTGAAGAGGGCAGTGCACAGACGATGCCCTCGCAATCTGACAGATTTAGAGTGTTTTTGCAAAGAAGAGTGGGAAAATCTTGCCAAGTGAAAATGTGCCATGCTGATAGACTCATACCCAAAAAGACTGAGTGCTGTAATAAAATCAAAAGGTGCTTCAACAAAGTATTAGTTTAAGTGTGTACACACTTATGCAACCATATTATTTTATTTTTATATTTTTTCTTCCCTCTACCTAAAACATTTGTTTGTTTTTCAATTGAGTTGTACAGTTTATAGGTTACATTAAAGGTGGACAACGTTCTGAAATGACTTATGTTTGTCTAACATAACACACACACACACACACACACATATATATATATAATTATACACACGTACGTACGAACGTACATACGTACTGGTTTGATCCCCGAAACGTCACAGCAATAAACCATGTTTTGGTTTTCAAAGTCCAGTGAGTGCGGATCTACTTTGTACTGTGTGTGATAGAACAAAAGCTAGAATAACTTCCATACCTGTTCATTTCAATTGCAACTCAGGGTGCGCGTTCTTTTAGCACACGTTGATGCCTTTCCACAGGGAAAAAATATCCTGTAGCATATCAGTCTGACCCTGCCCAATGACAGTCCAGTGCTGAAATACCAGGCAATTCTTCTCTGAACAAGAGAAACAACAACCCCAGACGATCGTTTTGGCCTTCTGTGGGCCTCATCAGTGAGGTGTAGTTGTATCTCTCTAAGGGCATGTGTGCAAGGAGTCAACGTCTGGTTTCCCCCATTACTCTTAGGGAGACTCAAGAGTAATTTGCATAAATATCAAAAAGAGAGTTCGACAGTACTAGTTCATGTGTGTCATATAGATAACATTGTGCTCACTCCCGAGGAGTTATTTAGGAGTCTGCACTGATTGGCTAAACTGCATGTCTGTCAAAAGCACTGAGATAAGGGGTAGTCTGCAGAGGCTTAGATACAAGGAAATCAGAGGTAAAAAGTATATTAACCCTTTAAGGACACAGCTTTCAGTTTGCTCAATTGTTTTATGACGGAAAAATTCCGTCATATGTCCTTAAAAGGTTAATATAACTGTGTTGGTTATGTAAAACTGGGGAATGGGAAATAAAGGGATTATCTATCTTTTTAAACAATAAAAAATCTGGTGTAGAATGTCCCTTTTAGTCCATAGCACCTGCTGCCATTTTTCTGCCAGGCAGTCCCTGTGTTTTGTATGCATATTTGAGTCGCTTGACTTTGTTTCGTTGTTGGAGGTATGGATTTTTTTACCTTACCTACCTTTACCTCTGGACAGTAGATGGATGAACCAGGGACCCACTGGTTTTTCTCAATTCTGAGCTGATGGAACTGCTGGAATCTTCCGATTACAAAGTGAAGTAAGCATGATGTGTCTTTCATCTGCTGCACTGTTTTGTTGGCTGACCACTGTGTCTATGGTCCTTAATGTTGCCCATTTCTTTGTGCTGCTTCAGAAGAGCTTTAACAGCACATCTGGAAACCCATGTCTGCCTTGAAATTTCTGCCTGGGAAAGACATTGCTAATTCAGTATAACTACCTTGTATCTTGTTGCTGTGCTCAGTCTTGCTATGGTGTATGACTTTTGACATTCAACTTTCTTCAGCAACCTCATCTTGTTAGCTGATTTCTCTTCTAATCACTCACTTTGCATTTTGTTAATTGATAAAGATAAACTATTAACATTTCTATTTTGAAAGCAATCTTACTTTACAGCATTTTCTCACACCTGCCTAAAACTTTAGCACAGTAGTGTGTGTTTGCTTTTATATATTTATCTATAACCTTTCTCTTTTGCTGTAGACGATTAGGGACAGATATGTGACCTTCTATACTAGCAATAAAAGCTCTGTGTAGTAAAGTTATACTTCATGTGCCTGTTCATATAGAGCAGGCCCGTTTAATCGCTTAACGACCGAGGACGTGCCCGGCACGTCCTACAGAAAATGGCCCTTAATGACCAAGGACAGTGATGCCTTGATATTGAGGCATCCTGCAATACCCTTTTTTTACCCACCGATGCAGAGAGAGCCTGAGTTGGGGCCCATCGCTGGATGGAGTTCCAGATCCTGTGCCTGGGTGTGCAGGAGCGTGCAGGACTAATAAATGCTATAGTGAGTTAGTGACAGTCTATGGGAAGGAGGGAGAGGGAGAAATAAGGCATAACCAGTGTTGGGTAAGGGATCTGGGAGGAGGAGGGTATTGCGGTGGGTAGCTACACTACAGAAAAAATTGGGCGTTTATAAAAAAATGAAAAGGCCAAATTTTGAACAAACTGGGTACTGGCAGACAGCTGCCAGTACCCAAGATGGCGGCATATAGGTAGAGGGGGGAGGGTTAGAGAGCTGTTTTGGGGGGGATCAGGGAGGTTGGGGGCTAAGGGGGATCCAAAACTGCAGAATAATATACAGGTGGCCCTAGTTTTACAATGTTTCAATTTACACCATTTCAGAATAACAACCTTTTTTTCCAGTCATGGGACTGCTATTGAAAAGCATTGAGAAGCAGTGCATTTATTAAAATAGCCAGTAGGTGAAGCTGTCCGCTTGTGTTGCAGCAAAGCCAAGCAAGCTGAAATTAATCCGTTTAACCAGACCTGAGCTATTGAGCAGATTTCAAAGGAACAAAATCTTCCGGTCTATAAATCAGTCCAGATTGGAATGCATAGAAAGAACTGTTTGCAGAAAAATGCAAGTGAAGTCTGTGTTGTGTGATTATTTTATTAGGTTTATAATGCTGTTTAGCAAATGTTTTGTTAATTTAACTTAGTTTAAGTATATATTCTGTGTTGTGTGATTATTTTATTAAGTTTATAATGCTGTTTAGCAAATGTTTTTGTTCATTTAATCTAGTTTAATTATATATTCTGTGTTGTGTGATTTTTTTTATTAGGTTTATAATGCTGTTTAGCATTTAAAGTCTTCATTTCAAAGCTTTAAAAATAATGTATTAGGTGTTACTTATGACAATTTTGAGAGGGGCCTGGAACCTATCTCCCTCACTTCCCATTGACTTACATTATTAAGTGGTTTACAACCATTCCTTCTGGAACCTAACCCCGGCGTAAACTGAGGGCTACCTGTATAGAAAATAAAATAAAAAAAATAAAAATATATATATATATATATATATATATATATATATATATATATATATATATATATATATATATATATATATATAAAGCCCTTATTTTAGTACTGGCAGACTTTCTGCCAGTACTTAAGATGGCGGTGACAATTGTAAGGTGTAAGAGACCTGTTTGAGGGGGGTCAGGGATGGATCAGGGGGTGGGATGTTTCAGGTGGGAGACTGAGCTCTACACTAAAGCTAAAATGAATCCTACAAGCTACCGAATTAACCCCTTAACTGCTGGGCATATTACAAGTGTGGTGCACAGCGGAATTTAGCGGCATTTTAATTACCAAAAAGCAATGCCAAAACCATATGTCTGCTATTTCTGAACAAAGGGGATCCCAGAGAAGCATTTACAACCATTTGTGCCATAATTGCACAAGCTGTTTGTAAATAATTTCAGTGAGAAACCTAAAGTTTGGGAAAAAGTTAACAATTTTTTTTTTTTTTTGGTCGCTTTTGGCGGTGAAATAGGGACATGAAATATACCAAAATGAGCATAGATCAATTTTTTGGGTTGTCTACTAAAAAAAAAATATATACATGTTAAAGGGACACTGAACCCAATTTTTTTCCTTTGTGATTCAGATAGAGCATGCAATTTTAAGCAACTTTCTAATTTACTCCTATTATAAAATTTTTAAATGTAAGTTTAGATGCCGGCCCATTTTTGGTGATCAATCTTGCTGATTGGTGGATAAATTCACCTACCAATAAACATGAGCTGTCCAGGGTTCTGAACTAAAAAAATAGCTTAGATGCCTTATTTTTCAAATAAAGATAGCAAGAGAATTAATAAAAATTGATAAGAGTAAATTAGAAAGTTGCTTAAAATTGCCTGCTCTATCTGAATCACAAAAGAAAAATTTCTGTTCAGTGTCCTTTTAAGGGTTATTCAGGGATTCCTGACAGATATCAGTGTTACAATGTAACTATCGCTAATTTTGGGGGAAAAAAATGCTACTTGTACTTATTGTCCTATAACTTGCAAAGAACATGTAAACATTGCATATTTCTAAACTCAGGACACAATTTAGAAACTATTTGGCATGGGTGTTTATTGTTGGTTGTGGATGTGTAACAGATTTTTCATCATTTTATAAAAACTTTTTATAGTAAATTATGATATGATGAAAATAATGGTATCTTTAGAAAGTCCATTTAATGGCGAGAAAAACGGTATATAATATGTGTGGGTACAGTAAATGAGTAAGAGGAAAATTACAGCTAACACAAACACTGCAGAAACAGCCCTGGTCCTTAATGGTAAGACAATTGAAAAGTGGTCCAGTCACTAAGGGGTTAAACAACATTTCAATATACTTCTATTATCAATCTGGAGTTGTACCCTTGGTATCCTCTGTTTAAGAGTAAACCTAGGTTGGTTGAAAGTAGCTTAGGAGCGTGCACGTGTTTTTAGTAGTCCATGGCAGCAGTGTTTGCAACTATGTATAACATTGCTATAAACATTGTTGCAAACACTGCTGCCAAATGGCTAAAGACATGTGCACGCTCCTGAGCTAACCTACTCATTAACAAAGTATACCAAGAGAACTAAGCAAAATTACAAATATAAGCAAATTGAAAAGTTGTTTACAATATCATGATCTTTCCATGTAGTAATAAGATCAGAGGTGTTCTTGCATATCTGCAAAGGAATTACTTTCTCATTAAAGGTACACACAAGTCAAAATTAAACTTTCATCATTCAGATAGATCATTAACTTTTAAACAACTTTCCAATTGAATTTTATTATTTAACTTGCTTTGCTCTCTTGGTATCCTTTGATGAAAAGCATACTTAGGTAGGCTCAGGAGCAGAAATGTAATAGTGGGAGCTACACCCAATGTGCTCAGCTAGCTCCCAGTAGTGCATAGCTGATTCTTCAAGAAAAGTAAGCAAAAGTAATTTTATAGCAAAAGTTGTTTAAAAGACACACAAAATAACAGATTATAGGTCATGTCCCAGTACTGAAATTTAACATCTGCTTCAAATTAACATTTATGGTCTGATACACACAAAAAAGGGTTAAAGTTGGAAGCGAGAACATCTAATAACATAAAAAGAATATATATTTTATATAGTATTGTCCATCCTAATCAGGGACTTTCTCAGTGGGCAGAGAAAATCAGATGAACCCCATTTCAATGACATTTTCTATAAGGACATGAACTATATGCCTCCCCTTCATTGTATGCATCTCTAATATAAAACTTCTGCTTGTAAGCTTTACAGGGGAACTATAGCAAACCCGTAATAAGGCATTGTACATATATTAGGCATTCATTATTCGCTAGAGAAACTAATGCACAATATGGCTGCAGTCTGAGGTATTCAGCTCTTTAAGCCGTCTGATTATTTTTTTTTAGGAAAGAAGTGCAACACACAGAATTCCAGATTTGTAATGTTTGTGTGTTGCACTTCTTTCCTAATAAATTAGTTGGCAGAACGAGCCAAATGCCTCAGACTGCAGCAATATTCCACAGTGATTTCCGTCGCGAATAACCAATGCTGAATATTGTACACAAACAGAGAAGGTTTAAAATGTATAGATTTCATAACCGTGCTCACAATACATTTTACTATATAACATGTACAATAAGTTACAATGAGGGGTTAAATAGCTCATTGTCCATAGCTAGACTTATAGCTATGTGTACCCTGCAGATAGGGCCTGAGCTAAAGAAACGTATAACCACATAAGGGCTATTGACATCATGTTTGTAGGATCATCAGTATTCATTGTTGCCCTTGCATATTGGATGTTTATGTGGCTTTCCCAAAGAGGTGACTTTTTGAGATATCCGTTTGTGATTGTGTTAGTATGGTTCTCAGGGAATAGATGAAAATAATTTGGCATTGCAGACTGTCGCACAAACAGATCTCTACCCTCTGCTCTGCTGCATGTAATGACTTCTGATGCACTTTTTTTCTTTGCTGGTGTATATCGTTAGGCTTGATCTGCAAGCTTTAAGAGCCACTTCTGTAGGCCCTGTTACCCAATTAAGTATCTGAAGCAAAAGTAATCTGGCATAGCAAACATCTCTTCCAGCCTGCTCTGCTCTAGTTTTGACATGGAGTAGTTATTATTCCTTACCACCAATGGGCTCTGGCGTCTTAACCTTGGAGGCCTTCAAAGCATGGGGATCTCAGTGAGAAAGAGACCATAAAGATGTCCCAACAACAACTCTTGAGACTGGTAAGTATCGCAGAGCCTATGAAGCCCGCTGTTATAGTCTCTTTAGACGTCTGCTCGCATCTTGGCTCCATATTGCCGATTAGAACTTTTGCGTAAAGATCGGCAGTCCCAACAGGGCCACCGCTGTGTCCTCACTGTTCTGGAAGATAGGACAGGGAGTCGCCACATTACTTGTATTGATCTGCTAAGCACACCTTACTACTGCAAAAACTCCATTTGGCATGAGTGGACTTTTTTTTTTTTTTTTTCAATAGGCAATAATTATCGCAATTAACAGCTCTTCTTCCATGCCACTAACTAAGCCAACTATCAGAAGTATCAACCTCCCCTCGTGGCTTATTGAATCTTTAAATTATGTTCCACTGTAAAACATGGAAAGTTTCTTTTGGTGAATGATGTTATGCTCTAGTGAAGCAGAAACCTAAAATGATCACTGATATGGCTGAATTTGCTTTGTATATGGTGTGTGCCCTTATAACACTAAACTGCACACATTTGAAAGTCCTGGTAATTTCTGTTTCCATTGTTCTGTGTTTATGTAATTTTGAAGTATCCAGTTTACAGCAGATAAGCAACTAATAAAAAAACTACACTAGAATAATTACAAAAATAGGAAATAATAGAATGTGCTTTCATATCTTTTCCATCCACAATTGTATCTCTCTAACAATGTCCTGATGAAAATCTGCATTTACATGCGCACAGCTGAATTTCAAGTGCTGCTTGAAGTTGTCAAGGAACACTTTGATCCTAGTGAAAACAATCACAGAATAAGACCTCTGCTTCCATAAGGGACAAAGAAACCGGTTTTTCATTTGCACGTATAATGCACATGGAGACAATAGATGAAAAGGAAAGCCTGCATTTAATTTTAAATGTAATTTTAAGGAAAAACGTGTATTAATATCCTAACAGAAGTAATCAGGCTGGTTTTCAGTATCGGTTGTAAAATGTCATTGAATTGTTCTGTCGCTAAAGCATCATAAGATCATGTTTCTTAGCTACTCCATATTGTTACTGTTGTCATTGCTGTTAGTTTTATTATTATTTTTACTCTTTTCCTTTATAATTTCTTCACAATCAGAATAACAGAAGGGTATTTCTAGATGTTGGGCAAGGCCAATATAGGCTGAATCGTATGTTTTCGGTTAGTTGTATAAATTCTTCATTCAGAAGAGAATTGTCTGGTATTTCGGGTGGACTGTCTTTATGGACTGATACTGTAGGGATGTTCTGTTCTGTAAAATGGGGTTCAGCAATCTTGGGCCCCCAGATGTTTTGGAACTACATTTCCCATGATGCTGAGACACTCTTTAGGCTGTCTGAGCATCATGGGAAATGTAGTTCCAAAACATCTGGGGGCCCAAGGTTGCTGACCCCTGCTGTAAAAGGCACAAGAGTGCTAAGAGGCTGCACCCCTGATTGGCACCTTTTTAAAGGGCCATTATACACTCATTTTTTCTTTGCATAAATGTTTTGTAGATGATCTATTTATAAAGCCCATAAAGTTTTTTTTTTTTTTTTTTTTTTTAAATGTATAATTTTGCTTATTTTTAAAGAACATTGCTCTGATTTTCAGACTCCTAACCAAGCCCCAAATTTTTATTTGAATACTGTCAGCTACCTTCTACAGCTTGCTCCTGTTTGTGTAAAGGGTCTTTTCATATGCAAAAGAAGGGGTAGTGAGGTGGGGAGTGTCTTATTTCCCACTTGCAGTGGGCTTTCCGCCTGCCTTTTCAACAGAGCTAAACTGAAAGCTTCTAAGTGTTTTTAAACCATTTTATACTGGATTTTTATATCAGTATCTGTGCATCTTATTCTTTATAGTAATGTCTATTACATGCAGTTATATGAAAATGAGTGTATACTGTCCCTTTAAGGACCAAACTACAGACCTCTTTCTGTCCCAAGTTGTGCACTTTTCTATTTTTGATTCTGTATGTCTGCCTATACTTTACATTTAACATTGAAATAGAATGAGCATCTTTTTATAATGTGAATGATGTATTCTGAGCAAAGATTTGCCAGAGAATAATGTGTACATGTGTTTTTAAAAATTATATTCGTTGTTTAAATTTTGAAATAAATAAGGGTAAAGTTAATGTCCATAAAGGAGTCGGTGCTGCCATATTGTAACTTAGATTACCTGTTCTGCTGTGGCCAATTAGGAATGGTTATAAATGGCTTACTAGAGTGTTCAGCCAATGACTGTGTGGAATATAGCTGTGTCTGCACTTCCATATTTAACATGAATTAGAAAGCCCACAATAACAAAATTTATGCTTACCTGATAAATTTATTTCTCTTGTGGTGTATCCAGTCCACGGATTCATCCATTACTTGTGGGATATTCTCCTTCCCAACAGGAAGCTGCAAGAGGATCACCCACAGAGGAGCTGTCTATATAGCTCCTCCCCTAACTGCCACCTCCCAGTCATTCGACCAAAGACAAACAAGAGAAAGGAGAAACTATAGGGTGCAGTGGTGACAAGATTGTGTAATAGACGTTCCTTCTTTGAAGAAGGATTAGGACACAGTGACGGAACAACAATCTCCTGATTGATATTCTTATTAGATACCACCTTAGGAAGAAACCCAGGTTTGGTACGCAACACTACCTTATCTGCATGGAAGATCAGATAAGGGGAATCACACTGCAAGGCAGATAACTCTGAAACTCTTCGAGCCGAAGAGATAGCTACCAAGAACAGAACTTTCCAAGATAAAAGCTTGATATCTATGGAATGCAGAGGTTCAAACGGAACCCCTTGAAGAACTTTAAGAACTAAATTTAAACTCCATGGCGGAGCAACAGGTTTATACACAAGCTTGATTCTAACTAAAGCCTGACAAAACGCCTGAACGTCTGGAACATCCGCCAGACGCTTGTGCAAAAGAATAGACAGAGCAGAAATCTGTCCCTTTAAGGAACTAGCTGACAATCCCTTCTCCAATCCTTCTTGGAGAAAAGACAATATCCTGGGAATCCTGACTTTACTCCATGAGTAACCCTTGGAATCACACCAATGAAGATATTTACACCATATCTTATGATAAATTTTCCTGGTGACAGGCTTTTGAGCCTGAATTAAGGTATCAATGACCGACTCGGAAAAACCACGCTTTGAAAAAATCAAGCGTTCAATCTCCAAGCAGTCAGACGCAGAGAAATTAGATTTGGATGTTTGAAGGGACCTTGAAGTAGAAGGTCCTGCCTCAGCAGCAGAGTCCATCTGCGTACCAAGTCCTGTGAGGCCACGCAGGAGCTATCAAAATCACCAAAGCTCTCTCCTGATTGATCTTGGCAATCAGCCGAGGGAGCAGAGGAAACGGTGGAAACACATAAGCCAGGCTGAAGGACCAGGGCGCTGCTAGAGCATCTACCAGCGCTGCCTGGGAATCCCTTGACCTGGACCCGTAACAAGGAAGTTTGGCGTTCTGACGAGACGCCATGAGATCCAGTTCTGGTTTGCCCCATAGTTGAATCAGCTGGGCAAATACCTCCGGATGGAGCTCCCACTCCCCTGGATGAAAAGTCTGCCGACTTAGAAAATCTGCCTCCCAGTTCTCTACTCCTGGGATATGGATAGCTGAGAGATGGCAAGAGTGAACCTCTGCCCATAGAATTATCTTTGAAACCTCCAACATTGCCAGGGGGCTCCTTGTTCCCCCCTGATGGTTGATATAGGCTACAGTCGTGATGTTGTCCGACTGAAATCTGATGAACCTGACCGCAGCTAGCTGAGGCCAAGCCTGAACAGCATTGAATATCGCTCTTAATTCCAGAATGTTTATTGGAAGGAGAGCCTCCTCCTGAGTCCACGAGCCCTGAGCCTTCAGGGAGTTCCAGACTGCACCCCAGCCCAGAAGGCTGGCATCTGTCGTTACTATAGTCCAATCTGGCCTGCGGGAGCTCATCCCCTTGGACAGATGGACCTGACATAGCCACCAGAGAAGAGAATCCCTGGTTTCTTGATCCAGATTTAGTAGAGGGGACAAATCTGTGTAATCCCCATTCCACTGACTGAGCATACAAAGTTGCAGCGGTCTGAGATGTAGGCGGGCAAACTGTACTATGTCCATTGCCGCTACCGTTAAACTGATTACTTCCATACACTGAGCCACTGAAGGACGAGAAGTGGAATAAAGAACACGGCAAGAGTCTAGAAGTTTTGACAATCTGGCCTTCGTTAGGTAAATCTTCATTTCTACTGAATCTATCAGTCCCTGAGTCCCTAGGAATGAAACTTTTGTTAGAGGTGATAGAGAGCTCTTTTCTTCGTTCACCTTCCACCCATGGGACCTCAGAAATGCCAGAACAATGTCCGTGTGGGATCTGGCAACTTGAAAAGTCGACACCTGTATCAGAATGTCGTCTAAGGGGCTACTGCTATACCCCGTGGCCTTAGGACCGCTAGAAGGGACCCTAGAACCTTTGTAAAGATTCTTGGTGCCGTGGCCAACCCGAAGGGAAGAGCCACAAACTGATAGTGCCTGTCTAGAAGGCAAACCTGAGAAAACGATGATGATCTTTGTGTATCAGGATGTGAAGATAAGCATCCTTTAGGTCTACGGTAGTCATATATTGACCCTCCTGGATCATAGGAAGGATGGTTCGAATAGTCTCCATCTTGAAGAATGGAACTCTGAGATATTTGTTTAAGATCTTGAGATCTAAGATTGGTCTGAATGTTCCCTCTTTCCTGGGAACTACAAAGAGATTTGAATAGAAGCCCTGACCCTGTTCCTCCTGCGGAACTGGGTGGATCACTCCCATAATTAGAAGGTCTTGAACACAATGTAAGAATGCCTCTCTCTTTATCTGGTTTGCAGATAAAAGTGAGTGATGAAATCTCCCTTTTGGGGGCGAGGTTTTGAATTCCAGAAGATAACCCTTGGACACAATTTCCAATGCCTAGGGATCCTGGACATCTCTTGCCCAAGCCTGGGCAAAGAGAGAGAGTCTGCCCCCTACTAGATCCGTTTCCGGATCGGGGGCTGCTCCTTCATGCTGTCTTATAGGCAGCAGCAGGCTTTTTGGCATGTTTCCCCTTGTTCCAAGCCTGGTTAGGTCTCCAGACCGGTTTAGACTGGGCAAAAGTTCCCTCTTGTTTTGTGTTAGAGGAAATTGAAGCTGCGCCACTCTTGAAGTTTCGAAAAGGGCCGAAAACTAGACTGTTTGGTCCTTAATTTGTTGGACCTGTCTTGAGGAAGGGCGTGACCTTTTCCTCCAGTGATGTCAGAAATGATCTCCTTCAGTCCAGGCCCGAATAGGGTCTGTCCTTTGAAGGGAATGTTGAGAAGTTTAGACTTTGAAGTCACTGCAGCTGACCAGGATTTAAGCCATAGTGCCCTACGCGCCTGAATAGCAAAACCTGAATTTTTAGCCGTTAGCTTGGTTAAATGAACAACGGCATCTGAAACAAATGAATTGGCTAGCTTAAGCGCCCTAAGCTTGTCAATAATATCTTCCAACAGGGTTTCAACCTGTAGAGCCTCCTCTAGGGACTCAAACCAGAAAGCCGCGGCAGCAGTGACTGGGGCAATGCATGCAAGAGGCTGGAGAATAAAACCTTGTTGAATAAAAATGTTCTTAAGGTAACCCTCTAATTTTTTATCCATTGGATCTAGAAAAGCACAACTGTCCTCGACAGGGATAGTGGTACGCTTAGCTAGAGTAGAAATTGCTCCCTCCACCTTAGGGGACCGTCTGCCATAAGTCCTGTGTAGCGGCGTCTATAGGAAACATCTTTTTTTTTTATTTTAAAATAAAGCTTTATTGAGTGACCAGCATTGTAAAACAAACATTGAAAAATCAACAGTAACTTCAAAGCAAGCATCATGAAGACATTAAACTGTATACATAGTGCAATTATAGTATATCTCTAATAGCGCTTAAAGATTATATTTCTGGTACACTGTTCACATTCAGAAGCGTGATAATATACAGCATGGCTGCATATCATCAAAGTATTACATTTTCATGGGTATTAAGGCATACCCTATATGGGTGGTGGAAAATAAGAAGAAACAGGAAGAAGAGTTAAAATAAGTATAGGAAGGAGAAAAGGCCGGTTGGGGAGTGGAGAGAGGGAAGGGAGAGAGAAAAAAAAAAAAAAAAAAAAAAAAGGGGTGGGGGGGGTGGGGGTTCAGAAGGAGAGAGGGTGGTGGGGGGAGTTTTGAAGGAGGGGCTTAAGGGGGCTAAGGTAAACAAGGGTAGAGGGGCGGTGATCAGCACTGTAGGCGATCAGTTTTCAATACTGGGGTAAATCCAGGGTTATAGTCTAAACGGTCTCTCTAATCTCATTTCCCCTCCTAAACGGCTTATTATGTGCACCCCCAGGACACGCCATCCCAGGTAATCCAGATTGGTTTAGATCCTTTTAGGCTTTCATACATTTTTACCTTCCCAGATCATTAACATATGTTCATGTATTGCAAGTTTTCCAGTCTTGAGGTAGTGAAACCTCTCCAAACCAAGCAGGTCCCTGACCCCATGTTTCCATTCATTCAGGCTCGGCACATTGACAGATTTCCAATATTTTGGTATTAAGCTCTTGGCACCGTTTAACATTAGTAAAAACAGCCTATGCTTCGCTTCCACCACCATTCTGGGAAGAGCATGATATATCAGATTGTTTGGGTTTGGAGGCAATATTATCTCGAGAAGCCGGCTGCATTCGGCATAAATTCTTATCCAAAATTCCTGAATCCGCGGACACGTCCACCAGATATGCATTATTGAGCCGGACTCTCCACAGCCCCTCCAACAGTCCCCACTCATTTGTGGGTAGATTTTACTTAGCCTTTGTGGAGTCATGTACCATCGGCTCAGAAATTTAAAGTGCATTTCTTGTAATCTCATCGAGACTGAGGTTTTTTTTGCTTTATTGAAAATCTGTAACCAATCTTTTGAGGTAATGTCTAGGTTAAGGTCTGTACTCCACGCTTTCGTATAAGAGGGCAGGAGTTCATCACTGCTTGTGAGCAATAATTTGTACAGGCGTGATATTAAATGACCAGGCACCTGGGACATAGTGCAGATGTGCTCCAGAGGTGTTTTTTCTCTCATAAAGAGGGATTTATCCTTATGTCCATTTACATAATGATGAAACTGCGCTACTCTAAACCAAGAGGAGAATAGCCATGCATCCCACTCTTGTAGTTTTTCCTGGGTCTGTATCTTGCCTTGATGAAAAGCATTAGATATGGCGGCTTCTGCCAGCGTGTATGTATTTCTCTGGGGCTGTATTCTGTTTGCTAAGGCATTTTCTGCGTTATCAAACACTGGTGTCACCGGTGAAGGAATAGAAGAGATATATTTGTCCTGCTTGATCGATGAGTCCCATATGCAGAACACATCTTTTAATAATGGGTATTGTTCGATCAGGGGTGTTCGGTGTTCTGCTGACATCCAGGCAAGAGCGCCTACATTTCTTCTCTGCAGAAGTTCTCGGTCCAGTTCTACCCAAGCTTTATCTGATTGATTGTGGCACCAATGGACCAATCTCTGTACTATAATTGCTTTAAAGTATGTTTTAAGTAAGGGAACTCCAGCTCCTCCCCTATCTCTGGGTAGGTACATTGTTTGTTTCCTGACTCTCGGTTTTATATCTTTCCAGATGTATGTCTCTATTTCTGATTGTATCTGGTGGATGAAGGGTAGTGCTGATGTGAGAGGGAGTGCTTGCATGATATAGAGAATCCTTGGTAGGACATTCATTTTAACCGCATGGATGCGACCCATCCATGAGATGGATTTGTTCCTCCATCTGGCCATATCATCTGTCACTGCGTCTCTAATCAGCTTATAATTCATATCAACCATATCAGGGATCTTCGGGTTCAGAAAGATCCCGAGATACTTTAAACGATGTTTCGCGACGCTAAGTGGGCAAGTATCACATGCTTCTCTAAAATCGTCTGTCGGTATAGAGATGTTCATGATTTCAGACTTGGAAAGGTTAAGCTGGAAATTCGAAGCCCGTATAGGAAACATCTTTTTAAGAACAGGAGGGGGAGAGAACGGTACACCTGGTCTATCCCATTCCTTAGTAATAATTTCAGAAAACCTTTTAGGGATTGGAAAAACATCAGTGTAAGTAGGTACTGCATAGTATTTATCCAATCTACATAATTTCTCTGGGACTACAATAGTGTCACAGTCGTCCAGAGTTGCTAAAACCTCCCTGAGCAATACGCGGAGGTGTTCAAGCTTACATTTAAATGTAGACATATCAGAATCAGATTGAAGTATCTTCCCTGAATCGGAAAAATCACCCACAGATTGAAGCTCCCCTGCTTCAGCTTCAGTATAATGTGAGGGTGTATCAGACATAGCTACTAAAGCGTCAGAGAGCTCTGTATTTATTCTAGTCCCAGAGCTGTCTCGCTTTCCTTGCAATCCTGGCAGTTTAGATAATACTAAAAATAATGATTAAAAAGCGCAGGGTAAAAACACCAAACTCCTGATATACCTAAAAAGTCCCTAATATAGGTGTGTGAAATGAATAGAATGAATGTTAAAAACAGGAGCGCTATAGCTAAAGGTGTGAATTAAAATTATACAAATATGATTATAAAAAGTGGTTAAGACGCATAAAATACGTGTTGAATCATCAAATAGGATAAAAATATTTTGATAGTGTCAAATACTTAGTGATAAAGTGATTCGTGCATACTGTGAATAATCAAAGTATAAAATACAAGACGAAATAAAGTAGAACAGTGACAAATTAAGTGTTATTTAGCAAGGCTCTGCGTAAAAATTTAATGTAACAAAAGCAAATAACAGAATAAAAAACACAATATATTAAAAACGGACGTCTCCGTATATAACAAATATGCCAATACACCAACAATATCAGAATGTTTTCTCCTTATGGCCAAAAGGATTGAGACAGTCCAGGTAAAAGTTATTATGTGGATAGGTGATGCAGGCTTACCCCCCAAACAATTGCGGCTCTCGATGAAGGAAAAAGAAAATTACCGCCTTAGCGGAAGTGACGTCACTTATATGGGCGCTGGCCTGACTGAGCACTCAGATTGGTTCCTTTTATGATCGCTCTCAGGTTTCAGCTGCTTGGTTCCACAGTGGCAAGGTATCCGCTCTTTATGTGCCCATATGCACGTAGGATACTATTAAAGGCTGCTGTATGCTAAATGCATCTGTTAGAGTAGGTGCAGAGTTCAGTTTTCCAACCTCACAGTCACAAATAACACTATTACCACTGTAATTTGTAACTAACAATTTTAGATAAATATATGGAATATAGGTTCTGTATTCATCGATTTTAAATAATAATTCTAGTATTGAAGCTGATACACTATTGTTTTGAACAAATGTAGATCTGCCAATACCACCTTTAAATAATGATATACACCCCTTTCTCTGACCAACAAAATGCAACCAATAAGAGGTTGAGATACACCTTTAAAAAAGGGGCACCTGCTGCAACACCTCATCTTGAGAAAGCCCTGTAGAGGGATAAACGCGTTGATGTTTGTTGCCAATTTCTAACTTCAAAGAGTATTTCACAGCCACCAGTTGCTGTTAAAGATTGTCACTGTGTGTCATCTGTGTAACTCTGAACTTTACATTATCCTGGTACTTGCTTATGTACCGATACTATAAGCCTTACTGAAGGTTGGAAAACGGAACTCTGCACCTACTCTAACAGATGCATTTAGCATACAGCAGCCTATAATAGTATCCTGCGTGCATTTGGGCACATAAAGAGCGGATACCTTGCCACTGTGGAACCAAGCAGCTGAAACCTGAGAGCGATCATAAAAGGAACCAATCGGAGTGCTCAGTCAGGCCAGCGCCCATATAAGTGACGTCACTTCCTCTACGGCGGTAATTTTCTTTTTCCTTCATCGAGAGCCGCAATTGTTTGGGGGTAAGCCTGCATCACCTATCCACATAATAACTTTTACCTGGACTGTCTCAATCCTTTTGGCCATAAGGAGAAAACATTCTGATATTGTTGGTGTATTGGCATATTTGTTATATACGGAGACGTCCGTTTTTAATATATTGTGTTTTTTATTCTGTTATTTGCTTTTGTTACATTAAATTTTTAGGCAGAGACTTGCTAAATAACACTTAATTTGTCACTGTTCTACTTTATTTCGTCTTGTATTTTATACTTTTTTGATTATTCACAGTATGCACGAATCACTTTATCACTAAGTATTTGACACTATCAAAATATTTTTATCCTATTTGATGATTCAACACGTATTTTATGCATCTTAACCACTTTTTATAATCATATTTGTATCATTTTAATTCACACCTTTAGCTATAGCGCTCCTGTTTTTAACATTCATTCTTTTCAGTTTAGATAATACCTCTGTAAGGTTATGATTCATAACTGCCGCCATGTCTTGCAAGGTATACGCAATGGGCGCACTAGATGTACTAGGCGTCCCCAGAGCGGGATTTATAGGATCTGACACGTGGGGAGAGTTAGACGGCATAACTTCCTCCTTGTTAATTTCTTCTGGTGATAAATTTAAAGCCAGAATATGGTCTTTGTAATCTATAGTAAAATCAGTGCATTTGGTACACATTCTAAGAGGGGGTTCCACAATGGCTTCTAAACATAATGAACAATGAGTTTCCTCTATGTCAGACATGTTTAAATTGACTAGTAATGAGACCAGCAAGCTTGGAAAACACTTTAATAACTGAACAAGCAAAAAATAAAAACGGTACCGTGCCTTTAAGAGAAAAAAACAATCACAGAAACTGCTAAAACAGTGAAAAAAGCAGTAAATCTTACGAAATTTTTACAGTGTGTATAATAGGCTAAAAGAGCATTGCACCCACTTGCAAATGGATGATTAACCCCTTAGTTTCAAAACCGGATCAAAAAAACGATATGAACGTTTTTAAACAGTCACACCAAACTGCCACAGCTCTACTGTGGCCCTACCTGCCCATACAACGACTTTGGAAGGCACAAAAACCCTTTAGAGAGGTCCTAAATGTTCAGGGGACTCCTTCAGGGAGCTGGATGTCTCAAACTGCAAAAACTAATGCGCAATTTAGGCGCGAAAATAGGCCCCTCCCAACCTGTACTCACAGTGAGAGGGCCTTAAAAAAACTATCCCTAGGCAAAATCTAGTCAGCCATGTGGAAAAAACTGGGCCCCAGAATAAAGTTTTATCACCAATATGTAATAAACGTTCATACACCTTCAAGCAAACGTTATATCTATTCAGTAATGTGAGTAAATAATAAAAATATTACTCTTTACAGCAAGCATGATACCAGTCTTTATTAAATCACTGTAATCAGGCTTACCTTAAATAAATCCGGTATTGTCAGCATTTTCTAACATATCATTTCTCTAGAAAAATTTAAAACTGCACATACCTCAGAGCAGGAGACCCTGCACGCTATTCCCCCAGCTGAAGTTACCCATCTCTTCAGTTATGTGTGAGAACAGCAATGGATCTTAGTTACAACCTGCTAAGATCATCAAAGACCACAGGCAGACTCTTCTTCAACTTTCTGCCTGAGGCTAAAATAGTACAACTCCGGTACCATTTGAAAATAACAAACTTTTGATTGAAGATAAACTACATAAATGCACCACATCTCTCTAGCTACTTCCCTTGTCGAGAGCTACAAGAGAATGACTGGGAGGTGGCAGTTAGGGGAGGAGCTATATAGACAGCTCTGCTGTGGGTGATCCTCTTGCAGCTTCCTGTTGGGAAGGAGAATATCCCACAAGTAATGGATGAATCCGTGGACTGGATACACCTTACAAGAGAAATTCAGAATTAAATTACATGAAATGAGAACAAAATAAATAATGAAAGTGTATTGCAAAGTTGTTTTACTACATGTAATTAAACAACTTTATATTAAAATCTTGGGGTGTTTTAAAGTCCCTTTAAAAGATAATTTTATTTTGTTGGAATTCTGCCATAAGCCATTTTATATCTTCTGTACCATTATGCCAATGATCTATTCTTCTTGGTTAAATGTGTCTTTTTTTTTTTTTTTTTCTTTTTTTTTCTTTCTAGATCTAAAATCTGCATCCCTTACTTGAAAAAGAGCAAAGTGGCCCATATTCTAAACTTGAGCCCACCACTAAATTTGAATCCAGTCTGGTTCAAGAATCACTGTGGTAAGTTTTTAAATATACATAAGCAAATATGTAGATAATCTTTTACTATGGGTAGCAGGTGACATTATGACTGTATATGACCCTCAGCTATTGCCACTGCATCTGCCTGACCCTCACCTGGTGCTTTACTGCAGAACATAAGCCATTTTATTTTAAAATCCACGTCTCTGTTTTATTTTTTTGAAACAATCAGTTTCACCATCACTTAGATAATTTAATACAATTTTAAATGTTAGATATATTTTTTTTTTTTCTTTCAAGCCTCATATGAGGCTTTTGAATAGAATCCGCTTTGTAGTAATGGGTTTTCTGATTTATTTTCATTCTAACATAATATATAGAGAAATACAATAAAATAATAATAGTAATAAGGAGGTGTTAAAAACAATAATTTGCTTTGTAACAATTCCAAGTGATTAGGTATGGGACGGTGTAGATCAGAGTAATACCATATTTTTTTTTTTATTGAATCTTAGGTATCCAGTTAGCTTAGTGACACAGATATTTTACTGTAAAACACCTTTTGTGACATTTCAATAGATGTTGGGAAACTGCTCCATAATCGTGCGCGCATGCGTTTATGGCCCAATAGCGAAGTTTCCATTCCCCAGTAGTTTGTGCCGCACGCTGATGCTTGTCACACATGCATTGAGTACAAGGCACAGTAATGTGAAATTCAGGAACTGTAGTTTTCCAATAATTCACATGCTAACTGACTTCTATGCCTCCCGCTGGGTTAATTGTGTAAGCGGTTGCAGTAGGCAGCATAGAAGTCAGTTAGAATGTGAATTATTGGAATACTACAGTTCCTGAAGTTCACATTACTGTGCCTTGTACTAAATGCATGTGTGACAAGCAGCAGCATGCAGCACAAACTACTGGGGAACAGAAACTCCGAACATTGCAACAACGAGTGCTCCCTGCCCACCATTACTAACGAACGTTGACACAACAGATCCTTATTATAAAGTCTCCTTATCAACCTTCGACCCGCCCTGTGCCCGCCTCTGTTTCATTGGAGCTCAGTTACTATTGGATTACGTTGTCTGTAATAATAAAATTTGACTGCAGCCTAAGACGTATACATTTCCAACATGTACTTAACTCTCTCTGACTCTGACTCGCTGACTGCGTCCTGTGCACTGCTAGCCTGGGCGTCGGGCGATATAAATTGCGCATCCCTGATATATATATATATATATATATATATACTAGTCCTAAAGCCCGTTCACACGGGTCGTGTTGTGTCTCTCTCTCTCTCTCTCTCTCTCTCTCTCTCGTTCTCGTTCTCTCGTTCTCGTTCTCTCTCTCGTTCTCGTTCTCTCTCTCGTTCTCGTTCTCTCTCTCGTTCTCGTTCTCTCTCTCGTTCTCGTTCTCGTTCTCTCTCTCGTTCTCTCTCTCGTTCTCTCTCTCGTTCTCTCTCTCGTTCTCTCTCTCGTTCTCTCTCTCGTTCTCTCTCTCGTTCTCTCTCTCGTTCTCTCTCTCGTTCTCTCTCTCGTTCTCTCTCTCGTTCTCTCTCTCGTTCTCTCTCTCGTTCTCTCTCTCTCTCTCGTTCTCTCTCTCTCGTTCTCTCTCTCTCTCTCTCTCGTTCTCTCTCTCTCTCTCGTTCTCTCTCTCGTTCTCGTTCTCTCTCGTTCTCGTTCTCTCTCTCTCATTCTCTCTCTCGTTCTCTCTCTCGTTCTCTCTCTCGTTCTCTCTCTCGTTCTCTCTCTCGTTCTCTCTCTCTCGTTCTCTCTCTCGTTCTCTCTCTCGTTCTCTCTCTCGTTCTCTCTCTCTCTCGTTCTCTCTCTCGTTCTCTCTCTCGTTCTCTCTCTCGTTCTCTCTCTCGTTCTCTCTCTCGTTCTCTCTCTCGTTCTCTCTCTCTCGTTCTCTCTCTCTCTCTCGTTCTCTCTCTCTCGTTCTCTCTCTCTCTCTCTCGTTCTCTCTCTCTCTCTCGTTCTCTCTCTCGTTCTCGTTCTCTCTCGTTCTCGTTCTCTCTCTCTCATTCTCTCTCTCGTTCTCTCTCTCGTTCTCTCTCTCTCGTTCTCTCTCTCTCGTTCTCTCTCTCGTTCTCTCTCTCGTTCTCTCTCTCTCTCGTTCTCTCTCTCGTTCTCTCTCTCGTTCTCTCTCTCGTTCTCTCTCTCGTTCTCTCTCTCTCTCGTTCTCTCTCTCTCTCGTTCTCTCTCTCTCTCGTTCTCTCTCTCTCTCGTTCTCTCTCTCTCTCGTTCTCTCTCTCGTTCTCTCTCTCTCGTTCTCTCTCTCGTTCTCTCTCTCGTTCTCTCTCTCTCTCGTTCTCTCTCTCGTTCTCTCTCTCGTTCTCTCTCTCGTTCTCTCTCTCGTTCTCTCTCTCGTTCTCTCTCTCGTTCTCTCTCTCTCGTTCTCTCTCTCTCTCTCGTTCTCTCTCTCTCGTTCTCTCTCTCTCTCGTTCTCTCTCTCTCTCTCGTTCTCTCTCTCGTTCTCGTTCTCTCTCGTTCTCTCTCTCTCGTTCTCTCTCTCGTTCTCTCTCTCGTTCTCTCTCTCTCGTTCTCTCTCTCTCGTTCTCTCTCTCGTTCTCTCTCTCTCTCGTTCTCTCTCTCGTTCTCTCTCTCGTTCTCTCTCTCGTTCTCTCTCTCTCTCGTTCTCTCTCTCTCTCGTTCTCTCTCTCTCTCGTTCTCTCTCTCTCTCGTTCTCTCTCTCTCTCGTTCTCTCTCTCTCTCGTTCTCTCTCTCTCTCGTTCTCTCTCTCTCTCGTTCTCTCTCTCTCTCGTTCTCTCTCTCTCTCGTTCTCTCTCTCGTTCTCGTTCTCTCTCTCGTTCTCGTTCTCTCTCTCGTTCTCGTTCTCTCTCTCGTTCTCGTTCTCTCTCTCGTTCTCGTTCTCTCTCTCGTTCTCGTTCTCTCTCTCGTTCTCGTTCTCGCTCTCGTTCTCGCTCTCGCTCTCGTTCTCTCTCTCGTTCTCTCTCTCTCTCTCGTTCTCTCTCTCTCTCTCGTTCTCTCTCTCTCTCTCGTTCTCTCTCTCTCTCTCGTTCTCTCTCTCTCGTTTTCTCTCTCGTTCTCTCTCTCTCTCGTTCTCTCTCTCTCTCGTTCTCTCTCTCTCTCGTTCTCTCTCTCTCTCGTTCTCTCTCTCTCTCTCTCGTTCTCGTTCTCGTTCTCTCTCTCGTTCTCGTTCTCGTTCTCTCTCTCGTTCTCGTTCTCGTTCTCTCTCTCGTTCTCGTTCTCGTTCTCTCTCTCGTTCTCGTTCTCTCTCTCGTTCTCTCTCTCTCTCTCTCTCTCGTTCTCCCCTGCGCACGCGATCAGCTGTGTTGCCCGGCCCTCGCGCCGCTGTCGGGTGGGTGCGCGTGCGATCAGCTGCAAGAGTTTGTCTGAACTGCGCATGACGGCTTCAGACAAACTCTTGTCTTTTATAATATAGGATATATATATTCATTGATCCAAAAGGTAAGTTCAGCACCTTTTTTGTTGTGTTTTCCCAACATGATGGTGCACGTACACTTAATGAGGCCTGCCAACCTCACTAATGTAGATACAAAAAAACAAAGGCTTGCGTCAGCACTGTTTCTTTAAAAGGTTTCCATTCTTTATTTAAGCAACATACAAATAAAGTCGTATAGACCCTTAGTCATGCTATGTATTATGGGAAATCACCACCTTTTATATCACCTGTATGCTAATTAGCTTCAGTATACTAAATTGGTTCTCATATCTATGGGGATACTTTTGCTCCCTACTGGTCAGGTTTCAAGAAAATACTTTTTCTATATATATTTACAGAAAATCTCTATTTTCAATTTCTATACTATGTATAACCTTGGAATACCTTATAACAGGAGGGATAACCCTAAGATTATCAAAATATATAACATACCTTTTTAAAATATTATAAAAACAAGTGAAGATCATAATCTTTATTCAAACCATTCGTATAGAGTGTTTTGAAGTGTTGAATCCACCATACCTCCCTTTTTTTTAATAGTAACTCTGTTACCGCCTCTCCTTTGTTTGGGTATATGGTTGATTATCTGGAATCTCAAAAAGAAATGGGATGACACTGGCAGCGTCATGTCTTTACATCTAATTGATGATTTATGAGCACATATCCTATCCTTTTCAGGGTTAATTGTCTCCCACACATAGCCCCGCCCACATGGGCATTTAAGGATGTAAATTACATAATCTGTATTACAAGTATAGAGGCCCTTAACCTCTCGCTTTTTATTATCATTAATTTGTGCAATGAATTTCCCTTTGATCATAGTTACATTGGGCGCAATTTAAACAGGGGTATGATCCTCTGTTAGCTGTAGTTAAATAATTGATTGTTTCTTTTTTATTGATACCTACATCTGACTTTACCTTTAAGTCTCTGATGTTTTTGATTCTTTTATAGGAGTTGATAGGTGGTTTACAAAATTCCTCAATATGGGGATTAAACTTACTCAATAAATACCAATGTTTTTTTTATAATTTTAGAGATGTCATCACTGAATTGATTAAATACTGATGAGAAAATTTAATTGCTTCTCATCAATCTGCCTTTCATCACTTTGTCTACTTTCCCCTCCATTCTTTTGAGCACTTGTCACCTCATTGATTTTACTTTTAAGGGTTTGTTCACTATTAGAAATAACAGATTTAGGGTAACCTCTTTCAAGAAATTTCTTTCCCATTTGTTTAAGCCTTACTTCTTGTAAAACAAAAATCTTTAACATTTCGCATAGTTCTAAAGAACTGACTTTTAGGTATGGCATTGAACACTTGTTCTGGGTGATAACTCTCAAAGTGCAACAATGTGTTTCGGTCTGTAGGTTTACAATATAGATCTGTTACTAGATGGCCCTCTTTTTTTATATACCCAAGTGTCAAGATAACTTGCATGTTCTTTTGAATGATTAACAGTAAACTGCAAACTTTTGGTATTACTATTAAGTTCTTCCACAAATTCTTGAAGGGACTCCAATGTGCCCCTCCACACGCCAAATATATCGTCTATATAACGTAGCCATACTTTACAGTTACCTTGATAGTTACTGTTTGTATAAACAAACCTATTTTCAAATTGGCTTACGAAAATATTGGCGTATGAAGGGGCAACATTGGAGCCCATTGCTGTGCCTTTTTCTCCAACATAGGTGTGTCCGGTCCACGGCGTCATCCTTACTTGTGGGATATTCTCTTCCCCAACAGGAAATGGCAAAGAGCCCAGCAAAGCTGGTCACATGATCCCTCCTAGGCTCCGCCTACCCCAGTCATTCTCTTTGCCGTTGTACAGGCAACATCTCCACGGAGATGGCTTAGAGTTTTTTAGTGTTTAACTGTAGTTTTTATTATTCAATCAAGAGTTTGTTATTTTAAAATAGTGCTGGTATGTACTATTTACTCTGAAACAGAAAAGAGATGAAGATTTCTGTTTGTATGAGGAAAATGATTTTAGCAACCGTTACTAAAATCCATGGCTGTTCCACACAGGACTGTTGAGAGGAATTAACTTCAGTTGGGGGAACAGTGAGCAGTCTCTTGCTGCTTGAGGTATGACACATTCTAACAAGACGATGTAATGCTGGAAGCTGTCATTTTCCCTATGGGATCCGGTAAGCCATGTTTATTAAGATAGTAAATAAGGGCTTCACAAGGGCTTATTAAGACTGTAGACTTTTTCTGGGCTAAATCGATTCATATATTACACATATTTAGCCTTGAGGAATCATTTAATCTGGGTATTTTGGTAAAATTATATCGGCAGGCACTGTTTTAGACACCTTATTCTTTAGGGGCTTTCCCTAATCATAGGCAGAGCCTCATTTTCGCGCCGGTATTGCGCACTTGTTTTTGAGAGGCATGACATGCAGTCGCATGTGTGAGGAGCTCTGATACATAGAAAAGACTTTCTGAAGGCGTCATTTGGTATCGTATTCCCCTTTGGGCTTGGTTGGGTCTCAGCAAAGCAGATACCAGGGACTGTAAAGGGGTTAAAGTTAAAAACGGCTCCGGTTCCGTTATTTTAAGGGTTAAAGCTTCCAAATTTGGTGTGCAATACTTTTAAGGCTTTAAGACACTGTGGTGAAATTTTGGTGAATTTTGAACAATTCCTTCATATTTTTTCGCAATTGCAGTAATAAAGTGTGTTCAGCTTAAAATTTAAAGTGACAGTAACGGTTTTATTTTAAAACGTTTTTTGTACTTTGTTATCAAGTTTATGCCTGTTTAACATGTCTGAACTACCAGATAGACTGTGTTCTGAATGTGGGGAAGCCAGGGTTCCTTCTCATTTAAATAAATGTGATTTATGTGACAATGAAAATGATGCCCAAGATGATTCCTCAAGTGAGGGGAGTAAGCATGGTACTGCATCATTCCCTCCTTCGTCTACACGAGTCTTGCCCACTCAGGAGGCCCCTAGTACATCTAGCGCGCCAATACTCCTTACTATGCAACAATTAACGGCTGTAATGGATAATTCTATCAAAAACATTTTAGCCAAAATGCCCACTTATCAGCGTAAGCGCGACTGCTCTGTTTTAGATACTGAAGAGCATGACGACGCTGATGATAATGGTTCTGAAATGCCCCTACACCAGTCTGATGGGGCCAGGGAGGTTTTGTCTGAGGGAGAAATTTCAGATTCAGGGAAAATTTCTCAACAAGCTGAACCCGATGTGATTACATTTAAATTTAAGTTGGAACATCTCCGCGCTCTGCTTAAGGAGGTATTATCCACTCTGGATGATTGTGAGAATTTGATCATCCCAGAGAAACTATGTAAAATGGACAAGTTCCTAGAGGTCCCGGGGCTCCCAGAAGCTTTTCCTATACCCAAGCGGGTGGCGGACATTGTAAATAAAGAATGGGAAAGGCCCGGTATACCTTTCGTCCCTCCCCCCATATTTAAAAAATTGTTTCCTATGGTCGACCCCAGAAAGGACTTATGGCAGACAGTCCCCAAGGTCGAGGGAGCGGTTTCCACTTTAAACAAACGCACCACTATACCCATAGAAGATAGTTGTGCTTTCAAAGATCCTATGGATAAAAAATTAGAAGGTTTACTTAAAAAGATGTTTGTTCAGCAGGGTTACCTTCTACAACCAATTTCATGCATTGTCCCTGTCACTACAGCCGCGTGTTTCTGGTTCGATGAGCTAGTAAAGGCGGTCGATAGTGATTCTCCTCCTTATGAGGAGATTATGGACAGAATCCGTGCTCTCAAATTGGCTAATTCTTTCACCCTAGACGCCACTTTGCAATTGGCTAGGTTAGCGGCTAAGAATTCTGGGTTTGCTATTGTGGCGCGCAGAGCGCTTTGGTTGAAATCTTGGTCAGCTGATGCGTCTTCCAAGAACAAACTACTTAACATTCCTTTCAAGGGGAAAACGCTGTTTGGCCCTGACTTGAAAGAGATTATCTCTGATATCACTGGGGGTAAGGGCCACGCCCTTCCTCAGGATCGGTCTTTCAAGGCCAAAAATAAACCTAATTTTCGTCCCTTTCGTAGAAACGGACCAGCCCAAAGTGCTACGTCCTCTAAGCAAGAGGGTAATACTTCTCAAGCCAAGCCAGCTTGGAGACCAATGCAAGGCTGGAACAAGGGAAAGCAGGCCAAGAAACCTGCCACTGCTACCAAGACAGCATGAAATGTTGGCCCCCGATCCGGGACCGGATCTGGTGGGGGGCAGACTCTCTCTCTTCGCTCAGGCTTGGGCAAGAGATGTTCTGGATCCTTGGGCACTAGAAATAGTCTCCCAAGGTTATCTTCTGGAATTCAAGGGGCTTCCCCCAAGGGGGAGGTTCCACAGGTCTCAGTTGTCTTCAGACCACATAAAAAGACAGGCATTCTTACATTGTGTAGAAGACCTGTTAAAAATGGGAGTGATTCATCCTGTTCCATTAGGAGAACAAGGGATGGGGTTCTACTCCAATCTGTTCATAGTTCCCAAAAAAGAGGGAACGTTCAGACCAATCTTAGATCTCAAGATCTTAAACAAGTTTCTCAAGGTTCCATCGTTCAAAATGGAAACCATTCGAACAATTCTTCCTTCCATCCAGGAAGGTCAATTCATGACCACGGTGGATTTAAAGGATGCGTATCTACATATTCCTATCCACAAGGAACATCATCGGTTCCTAAGGTTCGCATTCCTGGACAAGCATTACCAGTTCGTGGCGCTTCCTTTCGGATTAGCCACTGCTCCAAGGATTTTCACAAAGGTACTAGGGTCCCTTCTAGCGGTGCTAAGACCAAGGGGCATTGCAGTAGTACCTTACTTGGACGACATTCTGATTCAAGCGTCGTCCCTTCCTCAAGCAAAGGCTCACACGGACATAGTCCTGGCCTTTCTCAGATCTCACGGATGGAAAGTGAACGTGGAAAAGAGTTCTCTATCTCCGTCGACAAGAGTTCCCTTCTTGGGAACAATAATAGACTCCTTAGAAATGAGGATTTTTCTGACAGAGGCCAGAAAAACAAAACTTCTAAACTCTTGTCGGATACTTCATTCCGTTCCTCTTCCTTCCATAGCGCAGTGCATGGAAGTGATAGGTTTGATGGTAGCGGCAATGGACATAGTTCCTTTTGCGCGCATTCATCTAAGACCATTACAACTGTGTATGCTCAGTCAGTGGAATGGGGACTATACAGACTTGTCTCCGAAGATACAAGTAAATCAGAGGACCAGAGACTCACTCCGTTGGTGGCTGTCCCTGGACAACCTGTCACAAGGGATGACCTTCCGCAGACCAGAGTGGGTCATTGTCACGACCGACGCCAGTCTGATGGGCTGGGGCGCGGTCTGGGGATCCCTGAAAGCTCAGGGTCTTTGGTCTCGGGAAGAATCTCTTCTACCGATAAATATTCTGGAACTGAGAGCGATATTCAATGCTCTCAAGGCTTGGCCTCAGCTAGCGAGGACCAAGTTCATACGGTTTCAATCAGACAACATGACGACTGTTGCGTACATCAACCATCAGGGGGGAACAAGGAGTTCCCTGGCGATGGAAGAAGTGACCAAAATCATTCAATGGGCGGAGACTCGCTCCTGCCACCTGTCTGCAATCCACATCCCAGGAGTGGAAAATTGGGAAGCGAATTTTCTGAGTCGTCAGACATTGCATCCGGGGGAGTGGGAACTCCATCCGGAAATCTTTGCCCAAATCACTCAACTGTGGGGCATTCCAGACATGGATCTGATGGCCTCTCGTCAGAACTTCAAGGTTCCTTGCTACGGGTCCAGATCCAGGGATCCCAAGGCGACTCTAGTAGATGCACTAGTAGCACCTTGGACCTTCAAACTAGCTTATGTATTCCCGCCGTTTCCTCTCATCCCCAGGCTGGTAGCCAGGATCAATCAGGAGAGGGCGTCGGTGATCTTGATAGCTCCTGCGTGGCCACGCAGGACTTGGTATGCAGATCTGGTGAATATGTCATCGGCTCCACCATGGAAGCTACCTTTGAGACGAGACCTTCTTGTTCAAGGTCCGTTCGAACATCCGAATCTGGTCTCACTCCAGCTGACTGCTTGGAGATTGAACGCTTGATCTTATCAAAGCGAGGGTTCTCAGATTCTGTTATTGATACTCTTGTTCAGGCCAGAAAGCCTGTAACTAGAAAAATTTACCACAAAATTTGGAAAAAATATATCTGTTGGTGTGAATCTAAAGGATTCCCTTGGGACAAGGTTAAGATTCCTAAGATTCTATCCTTCCTTCAAGAAGGATTGGAAAAAGGATTATCTGCAAGTTCCTTGAAGGGACAGATTTCTGCCTTGTCTGTGTTACTTCACAAAAAGCTGGCAGCTGTGCCAGATGTTCAAGCCTTTGTTCAGGCTCTGATTAGAATCAAGCCTGTTTACAAACCTTTGACTCCTCCTTGGAGTCTCAACTTAGTTCTTTCAGTTCTTCAGGGGGTTCCGTTTGAACCCTTACATTCCGTTGATATTAAGTTATTATCTTGGAAAGTTTTGTTTTTGGTTGCAATTTCTTCTGCTAGAAGAGTTTCAGAATTATCTGCTCTGCAGTGTTCTCCTCCTTATCTGGTGTTCCATGCAGATAAGGTGGTTTTACGTACTAAACCTGGTTTTCTTCCAAAAGTTGTTTCTAACAAAAACATTAACCAGGAGATAGTCGTGCCTTCTCTGTGTCCGAAACCAGTTTCGAAGAAGGAACGTTTGTTGCACAATTTGGATGTTGTTCGCGCTCTAAAATTCTATTTAGATGCTACAAAGGATTTTAGACAAACATCTTCCTTGTTTGTTGTTTATTCTGGTAAAAGGAGAGGTCAAAAAGCAACTTCTACCTCTCTCTCTTTTTGGATTAAAAGCATCATCAGATTGGCTTACGAGACTGCCGGACGGCAGCCTCCTGAAAGAATCACAGCTCATTCCACTAGGGCTGTGGCTTCCACATGGGCCTTCAAGAACGAGGCTTCTGTTGATCAGATATGTAGGGCAGCGACTTGGTCTTCACTGCACACTTTTACCAAATTTTACAAGTTTGATACTTTTGCTTCTTCTGAGGCTATTTTTGGGAGAAAGGTTTTGCAAGCCGTGGTGCCTTCCATTTAGGTGACCTGATTTGCTCCCTCCCTTCATCCGTGTCCTAAAGCTTTGGTATTGGTTCCCACAAGTAAGGATGACGCCGTGGACCGGACACACCTATGTTGGAGAAAACAGAATTTATGTTTACCTGATAAATTACTTTCTCCAACGGTGTGTCCGGTCCACGGCCCGCCCTGGTTTTTTAATCAGGTCTGATAATTTATTTTCTTTAACTACAGTCACCACGGTATCATATGGTTTCTCCTATGCAAATATTCCTCCTTAACGTCGGTCGAATGACTGGGGTAGGCGGAGCCTAGGAGGGATCATGTGACCAGCTTTGCTGGGCTCTTTGCCATTTCCTGTTGGGGAAGAGAATATCCCACAAGTAAGGATGACGCCGTGGACCGGACACACCGTTGGAGAAAGTAATTTATCAGGTAAACATAAATTCTGTTTTTATGTAGATAATTGAATCTTGGAGCAAAAAGTAGTTTAGATGTAATATAATGTTAAGCATTTCCTCTATAAATTCACATTGGGAAATAGAGAACCCCTGATCATTTTTAATAAAATCCAACACAAACTGGACTTCTGACTCATGGGAGATAGACGTATACAAACTAACTATATCAAGCGAGAATAGAATATCATTGTCATCAATTAGTGCATTTTCTATTTTATTTAAGAAATCTCCTGTGTCTTTCAAGAATGATTTTTGAGTTGCAGCAATAGGGTTAAGGATTTTATCCAGAAAAATAGCAATGTTTGCAAAAACTGACTCTGTGCTTGCCACTATGGGTCTCCCTGGTGGCTCTGTTAAATTTTTATGAATTTTAGGTGTTGTGTAAAACACTGGTGTTATTGGGTCTTTTTTATTAGAAATATAGCTAGTTATTTTGTAATAATCTTCTTAGACAGGGCTTTATTTATTGCTAATGAGATTTCTTTTTGAATGTCTGGTAATGGATCGCAGTCTAACATTAAATACACACCTCCATCTGTTAACTGTGCTAGAATCTCCTGTATGTAATAATCTTTATCTAGCACAACCACAGCTCCTTAATTTTAAATGCCATATCTGCTAATTAACTGTTTGTTTTAACTATTCATTTAGCTAATATTGCTGTATAAATTTGTGTATGTGGTAAACACAAAGTTGAATTTCTTTTGTGAGCCTTATACTAAATTTGGAATTTTTTAGGAATATTTTTAAGAGCAATGTTTGCACAATTTTAAATGCTATATCTGTTACATAACTATTTGTTTTAACTATTCATTTAGCTATTATTGTTGTATAAATTTCATTGTTTATACATGGATCCATGTTTTTGACTTATTTGTGTACTCAATAAATTGTTTATTGTAATCGTTTGATAATATTGCATTAGGTCCAGACCCAGCCTTCGTATAGTTGGCGCTTTGGTATACCTTATTAGTATTAATCGGATCAGTCATATTCATGTTATCAGTATTAGTAGGTAACACATGATTAGCCTTGTTATGCATTTCATTTTGTACTTTACCACCACTCTCGATAACAGCTCTTTCTGGATACAAAGTCCCATTTATTTTTTGCGGCCTCTTGGGAAGTGCCTGTTGCGTAGCCTGTTTGACTGTCTGGGGTAAGTGCCAGCGTCTGTCCCTGAATACAAAAAATCCTCAGATGAGGATGAATCACTGTTAACAGTCTCCATTCTCTCCGGAGCGTTCCTCGCTCCTCTCCACACGCTGCATCCTCTTCCGGGTCGCCTCCAGGTGACATCACGGGCTTTGCCGTCATTGGACCAACGATACACATGATTCATCTTGTAGTCCTCTTCGTCTCGGCTGAATTTCTGCCTTTTGACTTCCTTTAACTCCTTCTGGAAGTCTACAAACATTTTGTCAATCTCCATCTTTGTTTTAGTGAGTTCCTCTGCGGAGAAGTAAGTGTTAAGTTTGCTCCAGATAATCGACCATATACCCAAACAAAGGAGAGGCGGTAACAGAGAGTTACTATTAAAAAAAGGGAGGTATGGTGGATTCAACACTTAAAAACACACTATCCGAATGGTTTGAATAAAGATTATGATCTTCACTTGTTTTTATAATATATATTTTTTTTTTATGAATATTTTTTATTGAGGATATATTCTTATCATACAGCCTTTCTCAAATATGAATATAAACAAAGTCAACATTTAACAAAGTATGAAAGGAGCATTCTTATGCACAGGGTTCTAATATTGCTGTCAATAAGCTTCTCCCTGTGTAGGAATCCTCGTTTTTACAGAGGTCACCTTATGTATATACAATGAAAATTTTAGGGGTATACAGGTATATATCATCAGTTTACAAAGGTGTAATCCTTAAAACCAACAAACCAGTCAAAAGAGGTAATCAATTAGCAAAGTATTACTCAGTATGTTGTAGCTCAGGTTCTAGATGAGGTAGGGAGTTCTCCGACCCCTCTCCGCTTGCTATCTGGCAGGTAGAGCTTTGGACTACTATCACAGGTCCCAGACAGGGGAGGGGGCAGGAAGTGAATATAAGGGCCACGGGCGAAGGTGTTTGGAGGGGGTGCGTTTGTTTTTATAATATTTTAAAGGTATGTTATATATTTTTTATATTTTCTATATTTCGATAATCTTAGGGTTATCCCTCCTGTAATAAGGTATTCCAAGGTTATACATAGTATAGAAATTGAAAATAGAGAAGAAAGATTTTCTGTAAATATATATAGAAAAAGTATTTTCTTGAAACCTGACCAGTAGGGGGCAAAAGTCTCCCCATAGATATGATAACCAATTTAGTATACTGAAGCTAATTGGCATACAGGTGATATAAAAGGTGGTGATTTCCCATAATCCATAGCATGACTAAGGGTCTATACGACTCGAAACATTGCTGTTTTAATTTGTTTGTTGCTTAAATAAAGAATGGAAACCTTTTAAAGAAACAGTGCTGACGCAAGCCTTTTCTCTTGTTAAGTGTATCCAGTCCACGGATCATCCATTACTTATGGGATATTCTCCTTCCCAACAGGAAGTTGCAAGAGGATCACCCACAGCAGAGCTGCTATATAGCTCCTCCCCTAACTGCCATATCCAGTCATTCTCTTGCAACCCTCAACAAAGATGGAGGTCGTAAGAGGAGAGTGGTGTTTTATACTTAGTTTATTTCTTCAATCAAAAGTTTGTTATTTTTAAATGGTACCGGAGTGTGCTGTTTATCTCAGGCAGTATTTAGAAGAAGAATCTGCCTGCATTTTCTATGATCTTAGCAGAAGTAACTAAGATCCATGGCTGTTCTCACATATTCTGAGGAGTGAGGTAACTTCAGAGAGGGAATGGCGTGCAGGTTTTCCTGCAATAAGGTATGTGCAGTTAATATTTTTCTAGGGATGGAATTTGCTATAAAATGCTGCTTATACCGGATTAATGTAAGTAAAGCCTTAAATGCAGTGATAGCTACTGGTATCAGGCTTATTAATAGAGATGTATACTCATATAAAATTGTAATATAAAACGTTTGCTGGCATGTTAATCGTTTTTATATATGTTTGGTGACAAAACGTATTGGGGCCTAGTTTTTTTCCACATGGCTGGTTTGATTTCTGTCTAGAGACAGTTTCCTGAAGCTTTCCACTGTTGCAATATGAGTGGGAAGGGCCTATTTTAGTGCTTTTCTGTGCAGATAAAAATACTGACAGAGACATTCAGCTTCCCTCTGCATGATACAGGACATCTCTGAAGGGCTCAAAAGGCTTCAAAGTCGTGTTTCAGGAGGGTAACAATCACAGTAGACTGTGGCAGTTGTTGTGACTGTGTTTAAAAAACGTTTTTGTCATTTATTATTATTCTGTTTTTGTTATTAAGGGGTTAATCATCCATTTGCAAGTGGGTGCAATGCTCTGCTGACTTGTTACATACACTGTAAAAATTTTGTTAGTGTAACTGCCTTTTTTCACTGTTATTTAAAATTTTGTCAAAATTTGTTTCTCTTAAAGGCACAGTAACGTTTTTTATATTGCTTGTTAACTTGCTTTAAAGTGTTTTCCAAGCTTGCTAGTCTCATTGCTAGTCTGTACAAACATGTCAGAAACAGAGGATACTTGTTCATTATGTTTAAAAGCCATGGTGGAGCCCCATAGGAGAATGTGTACTAAATGTATTGATTTCACCTTAAACAGTAAAGATCAGTCTTTATCTATAAAAGAATTGTCACCAGAGGGGTCTGTCGAGGGGGAAGTTATGCCGACTAACTCTCCCCACGTGTCGGACCCTTCGCCTCCCACTCAAGGGACGCAAGCTAATATGGCGCCAAGTACATCAGGGATGCCCATAGCGATTATTTTGCAGGACATGGCTGCAATCATGAATAATACCCTGTCAGAGGTATTATCCAGATTGCCTGAATTTAGAGGCAAGCGCGATAGCTCTAGGGTTAGACGAGATACAGAGCGCGTAGATGCTGTAAGAGCCATGTCTGATACTGCGTCACAATATGCAGAACCTGAGGACGGAGAGCTTCAGTCTGTGGGTGACGTCTGATTCGGGGGGACCTGATTCAGAGATTTCTAATTTTAAATTTAAGCTTGAGAACCTCTGTGTATTGCTTGGGGAGGTATTAGCTGCTCTGAATGACTGTGACGTAATTGCAGTGCCAGAGAAATTGTGTAGGCTGGATAAATACTATGCAGTGCCGGTGAGTACTGATGTTTTTCCAATACCTAAAAGGCTTACAGAAATTATTAGTAAGGAGTGGGATAGGCCCGGTGTGCCCTTTTCCCCACCTCCTATATTTAGAAAAATGTTTCCAATAGATGCCACTACACGGGACTTATGGCAGACTGTCCCTAAGGTGGAGGGAGCAGTTTCTACTTTAGCAAAGCGTACCACTATCCCGGTTGAGGACAGTTGTGCTTTTTTAGATCCAATGGATAAAAAAATTAGAGGGTTACCTTAAGAAAATGTTTATTCAACAAGGTTTTATTTTACAGCCCCTTGCATGCATTGCGCCTGTCACTGCTGCGGCGGCATTCTGGTTTGAGGCCCTGGAAGAGGCCATCCATACAGCTCCATTGACTGAAATTGTTGACAAGCTTAGAACTCTTAAGCTAGCTAACTCATTTGTTTCTGATGCCATTGTTCATTTGACTAAACTAACGGCTAAGAATTCCGGATTCGCCATCCAGGCGCGTAGGGCGCTATGGCTCAAATCCTGGTCAGCTGATGTGACTTCAATGTCTAAATTACTCAACATTCCTTTCAAGGGGCAGACCTTATTCGTGCCTGGTTTGAAAGAAATTATTGCTGACATTACTGGAGGTAAGGGTCTTACCTTTCCTCAGGACAGGGCCAAATCAAAGGCCAAACAGTCTAATTTTCGTGCCTTTCGAAATTTCAAGGCAGGTGCAGCATCAACTTTCTCCGCTTCAAGACAAGAGGGAACTTTTGCTCAATCTAAGCAAGCCTGGAAACCTAACCAGTCCTGGAACAAAGGCAAGCAGGCCAGAAAGCATGCTGCTGCCTCTAAGACAGCATGAAGGAACGGCCCCCTATCCGGCGACGGATCTAGTAGGGGGCAGACTTTTTCTCTTCGCCCAGGCGTGGGCAAGAGATGTTCAGGATCCCTGGGCGTTGGGGATCATATCTCAGGGATATCTTCTGGACTTCAAAGCTTCCCCTCCACAAGAGAGATTTCATCTTTCAAGGTTATCTGCAAATCAGATAAAGAAAGAGGCATTCCTACGCTGTGTGCAAGACCTCCTAGTAATGGGAGTGATCCATCCAGTTCCGCGGACGGAACAAGGACAGGGTTTTTATTCAAATCTGTTTGTGGTGCCCAAAAAAGAGGGAACCTTCAGACCAATTTTGGATCTAAAGATCTTAAACAAATTCCTCAGAGTTCCATCTTTCAAAATGGAAACTATTCGGACCCTCCTATCCATGATCCAAGAGGGTCAGTACATGACCACAGTGGACTTAAAGGATGCCTACCTTCACATACCGATTCACAAAGATCATCATCGGTTCCTAAGGTTTGCCTTTCTAGACAGGCATTACTAATTTGTAGCTCTTCCCTTCGGGTTGGCTACAGCCCCGAAAATCTTTACGAAGGTTCTGGGCTCACTTCTGGCGGTTCTAAGACCGCGAGGCATAGCGGTGGCTCCGTATCTAGACGACATCCTGATACAGGCGTCAAGCTTTCAAATTGCCAAGTCTCATACAGAGATAGTTCTGGCATTTCTGAGATCGCACGTGTGGAAAGTGAACGAGGAAAAGAGTTCTCTATCCCCACTCACAAGAGTCTCCTTCTTAGGGACTCTTATAGATTCTGTAGAGATGAAAATTTACCTGACTGAGTCCAGGTTATCAAAGTTCTAAATGCTTGCCGTATTCTTCATTCCATTCCGCGCCCTTCGGTGGCTCAGTGTATGGAGGTGATCGGCTTAATGGTAGCCGCAATGGACATAGTGCCATTTGCGCGCCTACATCTCAGACCACTGCAATTATGCATGCTAAGTCAGTGGAATGGGGATTACACAGATTTGTCCCCTCTGCTAAATCTGGATCAAGAGACCAGAGATTCTCTTCTCTGGTGGTTGTCTCGGGTCCACCTGTCCGAGGGTATGACCTTTCGCAGGCCAGATTGGACAATTGTAACAACAGATGCCAGCCTTCTAGGTTGGGGTGCAGTCTGGAACTCCCTGAAGGCACAGGGATCGTGGACTCAGGAGGAGAAACTCCTTCCGATAAATATTCTGGAGTTAAGAGCAATATTCAATGCTCTTCTGGCTTGGCCTCAGTTAGCAACACTGAGGTTCATCAGATTTCAGTCGGACAATATCACGACTGTGGCTTACATCAACCATCAAGGGGGAACCAGGTGTTCCCTAGCGATGTTAGAAGTCTCGAAAATAATTCGCTGGGCAGAGACTCACTCTTGCCACCTGTCAGAAAATCCGCCTCCCAGTTCTCCACGCCTGGGATATGGATTGCTAAGTCGTCAGACTTTTCACCCGGGGGAGTGGGAACTCCATCCGGAGGTGTTTGCTCAGTTGATTCATCGTTGGGGCAAACCAGAGTTGGATCTCATGGCGTCTCGCCAGAACGCCAAGCTTCCTTGTTACGGATCCAGGTCCAGGGACCCCGAAGCGACGCTGATAGATGCTCTAGCAGCGCCTTGGTTCTTCAACCTGGCTTATGTGTTTCCACCGTTTCCTCTGCTCCCTCGACTGATTGCCAAAATCAAACAGGAGAGAGCATCGGTGATTCTAATAGCGCCTGCGTGGCCACGCAGGACCTGGTATGCAGACCTAGTGGACATGTCATCCTTTCCACCATGGACTCTGCCTCTAAGACAGGACCTTCTAATACAAGGTCCTTTCAATCATCCAAATCTAATTTCTCTGAGACTGACTGCATGGAGATTGAACGCTTGATTCTATCAAAGCGTGGCTTCTCCGAGTCAGTCATTGATACCTTAATACAGGCACGAAAGCCTGATACCAGGAACATCTATCACAAGATATGGCGTACATGTCTTTACTGGTGTGAATCCAAGAATTACTCATGGAGTAAGGTTAGGATTCCTAGGATATTGTCCTTTCTCCAAGAGGGTTTGGACAAAGGATTATCAGCTAGTTCCTTAAAGGGACAGATTTCTGCTCTGTCTATTCTTTTGCACAAACGTCTGGCAGAAGTTCCAGACGTCCAGGCATTTTGTCAGGCTTTGGTTAGAATTAAGCCTGTGTTTAAACCTGTTGCTCCCCCATGGAACTTGGTTCTTAAAGTTCTTCAAGGAGTTCCGTTTGAACCCCTTCATTCCATTGATATTTAAGCTTTTATCTTGCAAATTTCTGTTTTTGATGGATTTTTCCTCGGCTCGGAGAGTCTCTGAGCTATCTGCCTTACAATGTGATTCTCCTTATCTGATTTTTCATGCAGATAAGGTAGTTCTGCGTACCAAACCTGGGTTTTTACCTAAGGAGGTTTCTAACAAGAATATCAATCAAGAGATTGTTGTTCCATCATTGTGTCCTAATCCTTCTTCAAAGAAGGAACGTCTTTTACATAATCTGGACGTAGTCCGTGCCTTGAAGTGTTACTTACAAGCTACTAAAGATTTTCGTCAAACATCTTCCCTGTTTGTCGTTTATTCTGGACAGAGGAGAGGTCAAAAAGCTTCGGCAACCTCTTTCCTTTTGGCTTCGGAGTATTATACGCCCAGCCTATGAGACTGCTGGACAGCAGCCCCCTGAAAGAATTACAGCTCATTCTACTAGAGCTGTGGCTTCCACCAGGGCCTTTAAAAATGAGGCCTCTGTTGAACAGATTTGCAAGGCCGCGACTTGGTCTTCGCTTCACACTTTTTCAAAATTTTACAAATTTGATACTTTTGCTTCTTCGGAGGCTGTTTTTGGGAGAAAGGTTCTTCAGGCAGTGGTTCCTTCCGCTTAATCCCTGCCTTGTCCCTCCCATCATCCGTGTACTTTAGCTTTGGTATTGGTATCCCATAAGTACATACACATACAGGTGGCCCTTGGTTTACGCCAGTTCAATTTGTGCCGTTTCAGAATAACAACCTTTTTTTCAGTCCTGTGACTGCTATTGAAAAGCGTTGGATAGCAATGCACTAATTACAAAAAGCCAGTAGGTGGAGTTGTCCGCTTGTTTTGCAGCAAAGTTATGCAACTTAACAGGTCTGAAATTGATCTGTGTACACAGAACAAACATTAGCTATCGAGCAACCACTTCCCTATTATCTTCCTGTCCAGCAGCTTGAGTTGAGGGTGCCTAACTGCCTATTAATCACTGCAGATTGAAATGCATAGAATAGGTGCAGACCCAACATTATCTAACATGCTAACAATGCAGAGAATTGATTGCAGAAAAATGCAAGTAAAAAAACGTTTTTGTTCATTAAACTTAGTTTGATGATGATGCAGTCTGTTGTGTGATTATTTAATTAGGTGCTGTTAGTAAATGTTTTTGTTCATTAAACTTAGTTTGATGATGATACAATCTATTATTAGGTTTATAATGCTGTTTAGCATTTAAAGTCTTCATTTCAAAGCTTTAAAAATAATGTATTAGGTGTTACTTATGTCAATTTTGATGGGGGCCTGGAACCTAACTCCCTCACTTCCCCATTGACTTACATTATAAACTGGGTTTCAGTTTACAACGGTTTCGATTTACAACCATTCCTCCTGGAACCTAACCCCGGCGTGAACTGAGGGCTACCTGTGTGTATATATATATATATATATATATATATATATATATATATATATATATATATATATATATATATATATGCGCAAAAAGAGTCAGTTGCACTCTCACAAACAGTTCTCCAAGGGCCAGGGTGCTAGAGTAGTTGAAATGTAGCAAAACAGGAAACAGCACTCTCTGGACTTAAGTAAAAAACAAGTAGTTTATTCAGTAACGTTTCGGGGAATGCTCCCCTTCATCAGACCAACAACATACAAGTGAGACAAACATTTAAGCATACACAAACCCCTCCCCCTAGTGCAAAAAACCGCCAAAAATGGTTGCCATAGCAACCAAGCAACCAGTTCAAAGTAAATACATTTACCAATGCAACAATGACATCAAAGAAACCAGATCATTATGGTTAATTAGCATCAGGTCAATTAGCAAATCAACACATCATCCTACCACATAATACACCTGCTGTATATTAGTACTTCTAATACCCCAGTGGCAGTGTGTCCTTTTAAAGAGACATATCACAATATTATTAGCTAAGTACAGGAACACAAGAATGTGTAGAAAAAAGGGGTTGAAAAAACGTTTAGTTAAACATCGGCACCTCATCATATTGAAATGCAATTCACGTAATGCACTTATAGTAAATGCCTAACTCATAATACCCGTACTACATAGTCAAGGGTCATGTGTACCATAAATGCTATAGAAGCAAATAGCAGCAAACTCGTTATACAGATACCTCAAACGATGTGACCGTATTACATGCACAAAGTGTAGCACGACCTATGTAATCACCCTGTTCAGCATCGGACCAACCTCGCGCTGAATCTAGCACAGTTACTAGCGGAACAACAAGGGATATGCGCATGCGTGGAAACCCGGCGCAGTCCAGCCCCCAATGCTCCAGCTAGGTA